>NC_053391.1:330358362-330658362 GCF_905171765.1 Bufo bufo | reverse complement strand
GTGAAGAAAAAAGAAGGGCACCTCCTGTGGGCAGGAAGAAATGCCCAAAGATCCACCCCCTGGGGTGGGTGTATAGGTGAGTATTCACATACACAATCAAAACATAAACATGACATAAAATCAAGTTAAAAGAGAAAAACATGAGTTACAAAATAAATACTAAAACTTAAATATCAATAATAATAAATGAAAATACATTTCAGAGTTGCTGGGGGAGGAGATTTTGCATACTGATGAGTTCAGGTCACATGACAGTATTCTGATCATGTGACTATGCTAATCGTCAGGTGAAGTGGCAATAGGGAGTCTTGTAGTTAGAGCTGAAACCAGAATAGGGTCATGTAATCACATTCCGATCACCTGACTCTGCTAGTTGTCATAGAGCTAATGTTTGTGGTGAAAGCACAACTCTGTCACAAGGTCATGTGATGATATAGTGATCACGTGATCAAATAAAGATCATGTGATCAAGGCTTTTGCCATGGAGAGGATCTTTGGGCGTTCCTTCCTGCCCACAGGTGGAGCCCTATTTTTCTTCACTATACAGTATATATGTAGTAGAGATTGAGGCACTCAGATCATTTGGTTTTGCATTTAAGATGAGATTTATTATTCATACATTATTTTCATAATCCAGTTGCCCAATTTTCACCAAAATCAAAATAAAGAAAGATGACCGGACGTTTCAGTCTCAGATGGACCTTCCTCAGCGGTCAATTTTTTTAATCTATAAGGCATGTGGAGTGATCGGCATTTTTCTTTATTTTGATTTGGTGAAAATTGGGCAACTGGATTATGAAAATAATGTATGAATAATAAATCTCATCTTAAATGCAAAACCAAATGATCTGAGTGCCTCAATCTCTACTACATGTAACGTGGCTAATTCAGCCTTTTGTTGGCACCTGAACTTTCAGAGTGCGATTCTCCATTTCTCTTCAACTATACAGTATATATGTCTGCTGTATGTCAATTATGTATGTAAGCTTGAAGAAGGAGAATTATATCTCCTGGACAGTCCGTTTTTCGCAATAAAAATTATCCATTGATCACATGACAGTTGATGTGGTCCTTTTGCGCCTGGCTGTCCACCATTCTTAAATCTAAGCTTTAAATCAAGGCTGGGATTAAAGTGCTAACCACGATACCAGTCTTGTTTTAAAACTTAGATTCTCAGCTTTAAGTTAAGACCTAGCTGCAATACAGTTTGAGATTAGTAGCAAAGATGGTATCTCATACATCCTTGGGAACTGAAGTGCCACCCTGGAAGGACTTATGGGATTTAAAGTGAAATGTCTCATTAAACATGGGGGTCTATTTATTATGTATCTTATAATGTTTTGGGGGGAAAGGATTCAGTATAATTTCTAATAAATAGTATATTTGGTTACATTTTTGCCCACCTTTTTAAAAGAGAACCTGTTGCTATTAAATGCTGTTTTTGTTTAGAAATGGAAATTCTTATGGATAAGTGCCATATTCTTCTCTTGTATGCAGCATTAAAAGTTTAGTCACATTTTATTACTAAAGACTTGGAATATGATATATAATGATAATAAAAGTGTTATATTACTGTAACATATATCTAAGTGATTAATGCTATATATTGACCTAAGAAGCCATGTTATCTTATGCTTTAGCTTCCACAAAAAGAGGGGTTTTCCATCTTTGCACAATATTAAAAAATATATTGCTTTAGCTTCCTAGCTTTCTATGTCTCTTTCCTTCACATTATGGTAAGAGGAAGCATTACTGTAGTGTACAAAGTAATCTTATTCTTGCGCGCAGTGTTGGAATATTGAGAAATGAGCATTGCTATGGGCAATGAAGACAGTTATTCTCTAAGACAGTTGTGACACATGATTCTTGGTGCCTATACTTCAAACATTTAGAGTAGACCATGTGTACACTGTATAAGCAATCCAAATTGGTAGTTTGTGAAAAATGACCACGTATCAGGAATATCCATTTATTAGTATATTTAGAAAATAGTTACACTTTTTTCTGGATCAATGTTTTTTGTTTTGAGTTTCTCAACATTATAACATTGGTAAATAATGGCTAGTACATAGTACATCATATAGGGGGAAAAAACATACATAAGCTAAAATCATGTAAACACAAACAGAAACAGGTTGTCACTGATAAGTGTCTTATCAAATATTTGAAAGGTTATGAAGGTAAATATGAAGGCTGCTCCTCCCACAGTTTCCAATTTTTATCCACTTTGGCTTTCTGGAGTAAACGATATACCAGTAATTTCTCATATTGGAATGTAGTATTAAATGTAGAAATTGCTTCCCCTACCGTCGGAAAGGCAGGCTCCTTCCAGTGCCTGATCACTATAAATTTTGCTATAATAAAAATATGTTCCATAATAGATCGTATCGCCAAGGGGTATGTATCTATACCCAGCAACAATAGTGCCAGCCCCGGGGAGGTTGCAATCTGTCTGTGTAAGACAGTCGACAGTAATGAAAAAAACTCTGACCAGAAATGTGCGAGTACTGGGCATTCCCACAGCACATGCAAGAGTGTACCCCTCCGACCACACATTCTCCAGCAACATGGGGAAGTAGTAGGAAACATCACATGCAACCGACTGGGAGTGTAATACCAACATAAGAGGGTTTTATGGCAGCCTCGTAGTATGTAACACAATGAAACATTGTGGAGGAGAAGTGAACTGCCTTTTGCCACGTCCCCACAGGGTAAACTACTCCCAGATCCCATTCTCACGGTTGAATCGGTTTAGTTTTGACTTGATTTAAAATTTCATATATTGGTCTAAAAATCTTTGCCCTCTGTGAAGGTATGTTAAACAGAGTGATAATATCTGCATTAAAGGATTTCTTGGATGTAATTAAATCAGATAGCAGATGGCGGATTAAGAGATATTTAAGAGATATTTATAGAAATCTCTATTAGGTATCCAATAAGTATAAAACAAATGTGAGAATGGGAACAGTCTTCCTTGTCCAAACAATTGATCTACTTTCAATAATCCCTGTGCATACCAAGTAGTAAGAGTTAGATCCTCTAGAGTTTATTTTAACACTTTTAGAGGGGTGTTGGTAACCGGAAAGAGGACCTTTGACCGTAACCCTGATGAAACTGTTTCCAAATGGAGACCGAACAGGCAACTGTGTGGAGTTCAAACTGAGGGTTAAAGGAACAAAAAATGGAACGTAACATTAAAGCATTTAAGTTGCGGCCGGGGGGTATGGTACTTTGCTCAATATGTACCCAGTGTTTGGGTTAGATCATCAGATCGCCAGGCTTTTAGAAATAGAAAGGTTAGGTAGCTTTGTTATAATACCTAATACAATAAGCCCTAAGCCCCCCATACCTCTCCTACACATTTAGCAGAGTGTGGGACATCCTCGTCTACATCCCTGCCAGATAAAGTGATTCAAAATCTTGTTGCTAGGTTAAAACATTTGGGACCTGGGGCCCCTGATGATTTCTCCCAGGGCCCCGAATGTACTGCCTGCCAGATAGATACAACTGTATTGAGCGGGTCCTCTGGACGGGCAATACAATTGAATCTAATGCCCTGCAAAAAGATGAAGGACCTGTGATGGGGAGGGAGTGATGTCTTTACATGGAGACTGTATGTTGAAGGCAGCTGGGAAGGGGGTGATGTTATTTATGTGGGACTGTATATTGGAGGGGGCAGGAGAGATGGTTTGATGTTATTTACACGTGACTGTATTTTTTAGGGGGCTGTAGATAGAGAGGGATGTTATTTACATGGGACTGTATGTTGTAGGGAGCTGGAGAGATGGTGTGATGGTGTTTACATGGGACTCTATGGTGGAGGGAGGGAAATAATGTTATTTATATGGGACTCTATGGTGGAGGGCCTGAGGAATTATATCTTCTGAGGACACTAAACGGAGGAATATAAATACAGGGGGTACTGCAGGGGCATTATAAATACTGGGGGCACTGTAGTACCTTTATAACAATAGGGGGCGATATAAATACTGGGGCACTTCAGGGTGAGCATTGTAACAGTAGGGGGCATTATAAATACTGGGGGCCCTGTGGGGGCATTTTAAATCCAGGGGACATTAGGCGTTCTTATTACTACTGGGGCTTCTATAGGAGGGACTTATAGATCTGCATTATTTCTACAGCATTATGGGGGGGACTTAATACTACTGAGGGGTCTGTAGAGCTTTATTGCCACTGGGGGAACAATAGGGGGGCCTTATTTCTACTGTGGGCTCTGTAAGGACATTATTAATACTGGAGAGCTCTTCTACTAATGGATGCACTCTTGGGGAGTATTATCACTGTTGGGGGCACTGTAGGGGGCAGTATTTCTATTGAGGGCATTCTAGAAGGGAATTACTATTGGTAGGACTATGAGGAGCACTATTATTATGGGGAAGATTATCTGAATGGCACTCATTTTCCTTCAGAATAGTATTTTGGGGTATTGGGGGCACAGCAAGCAGCAGGATAACACTGTTGGGACTCCAGGTTGGGGGATGATGATGGAAAGTGAGGAAGCTAAGATGTCTGTGTGCAGAGAAAGTTAATAACCAACCTAAAGAGGTAGGCGTATTGGCATGACGTGACAGACGTAGGCGTGCCACGATCCCTCCCACCTCCTGGCCTCATGTGTTGGACCGTTCGTACCTGCTGATTGTCGACATTCCCCGTTATCCTGCCTCCGGCCTGATGTTGGATGACGAGCTCCAGTCGAGATGAGGGTGGCTGGAAGTTTGCGATGGTGGGACCTTGATTGGCGGTGTCGACACTGATCCGACCCTGGCGGTGGGGTCTGTCTGGTGTTGTTGAGCTCCCCTGACTCCATTGGCTCTGCTCTCCTTTACTCCGGTCTGATCTAGGGCCGATGCCAGAGACGCCGTGGAGAGCGCATGCGTCCATGTGCTGGTAGCGGCGTCCGGTGGGCAGCTTGAGCGTTACCCGTCGGGGGGACACAGATGATCTGCGCTGGTCTGGAGTGTGTGAATAGCCCGAGGAGTGAGTTTTATGATGCATGAACACTTGCTCACCTGCTGATGTGTGTCTGGTTCTGCTGTGGCTTGGTGATGCCGGGCTGTTTTGGTGTAACCGTGTCGCAGACCCTGCCTGGATTACTCTCGATGTCTGGTGGTTTGTGGGATGGATGGTCTTTGTGAGCGGTGTCCTGGAGTTTTAGGCGGAGAGTCAGCATTTGCAACTAAAACAACTAAAACTAGTTGATATCAGCCTTCTTAACTCTGCTAGCTGATGAACTTTTGTTCTGATCTGTTTTGATTAACTTTTGATTTAACTACATATACTACCAGAAATCAAAGAGAAGCAAATGCAGTATCTACTAATATTTATTATCATTTGTCCTGTTAACCCTTCTTGGTTGCTGATATTTGTTTGCGCATTTATTGGTAGGGGGGGGGAGAGGGGGAGATGGGTCGATTTAAAACAACTACTTGATAACATTGTGGCTATCAACCACTCTAACCCCTCTGGCTGAGGAGCCCTTGGTTCCTAACTATTTATGCTACATTCTGGACTGCTTACGTCATGTGATATAATCTGGCGCCATAATACTTTAGAATCTGTTCGTAGCTGTGACAATTATTGTTTTCCCTCCTCCCTTTCTCCTTTTTTTTTTTTTCCTCTTCTTTAATAGTGTTAATGTTGTAAGCTTTATGTTATAATGCCAGCAAAGGTTCCAGGTAGGAAGTCCATCAGTGCAAGTGGAGGTAGCCCAGCCTTAAAAATTGACAAATTTCTGAAGTCACTGCAATACAAAACTAGGACTAATCAGAAGGGCAACAGGGAGAACAAAATAGATCAAATAGATCCATCAAGTATAGAGGAAATGGGTGATGGAGAAGCAGGAAGGGGGATAAGCACGCAGTAACAGAAGAGAGGATAGATATAGTGGATCAGAAGCTGATAGATATCCTGGACGCGGTTCAACAATCGAACCAAGAGTTGGGAGATCTATCCGCCAAAATTTCCACAGTTCATACTGATCTTTCCTTAATTAAAGATGAGATGAATAAAGTACGTGAGAAAGTCAAAGACCTCCAGTTGGTTACAAAAGAGTTAAAGAGAGAGATGGATGGGATTAAAAATAGAATTGGGGTAATAGAAACTGAGAACTTATTACAGGAAAGAGTCACTGAAATGGAGGATAGATCTCGCAGAGTGAATATACGTCTGGTTGGGTTCCCTGAAGGGTCTGAAAAAGAAGACCCGACAGGGTTTATTCAGCATTGGTTATTAGAAGTGCTTTGAGTGGATAGACTCCCTATGGGGTTTTCCGTGGAAAGGGCTCACCGGATACCAACTAAACAGCTACCGGTAGGGAGCCCTCCAAGAGCGATCTTGGCCAAATTGATAAATGTTCGGGACAGGGGATAACATTATGAAAAATAAAAGACTTTACCTTCCTTTAGTGTAAACGGTAGGAAATAGAAAATATATCCGGACTATTTGAGGTCAACACAGGCAAAGCGTCGTGAATTTAGAGAGGTCAAGAAGAGAATGGCGGCAGCCAAGATCAAATACTTCCTTTTCGACACCACAAAAATGAGAGTAATATACAAGGACCGAGCTCTTTTCTTTAACCAACCAGACGAAGTACGGGAATGGCTAGATGGCAGGAGGATAGGTTCCTAATTCATAGGTAACGTAATAAATAATGGCGATGGTTGGGGGGGGTGGACAGGTGGGGGGGGGGAAGGGCGAAGTGTAAGAGTTAGCAAACCAAGCGGGTTGAGGGGGAAGGTCGAGTGGGGGGGGGGAAAGGGGGGAGGGGGGGGGAGCAGGGAGGGGATGGGAGGAAGGGTTAGGGGGAGTGGAATGGGAGTGGGTGGGTGGATGGGGTCCTGGTGGTTGTTGGTGGTCGCTCCTTCTCTTCCCTCCCTTCCCTACCCACCCCTGCAGTGAGTCCTGAAGGGCTGTATTTTTTGTGTAGGAAAGTATATGAATAGAATTCTAACATTGAACATATGTGGAATGGCCGAAGGAACTAAGCGGGTGGTCCATATTTGATACAGTAGCAAGGACATCTTTCCTGCGATAGTATGCCTTCTGTAAACACATCGTATAAATGAGAACATCAACTATATGAGAAGGGAAATGGGCAAAATATGACTACCATGCTTGCTGCTCGGCGTATTCCCAGGGGTGTTAGTGTCTATGTGCATCGATCTATGGATTATACCCCAATTGCCCACAGAATTGATAAAGAGGGCAGATTTGTTTTCCTGCATTAACTATCTTGATGGTCACGTGTTGCATATTGGCGTTATGTTCCCCTCCTTTTTCTATGAGTATTATGTCTTACTTGGCCGACTTTATAGGTTCTAGAGCATGCTGTCCCGGTTCTGGGAACCGTGACTTCAATGATGATATGGATTTGGAGGAGACAGATACTCTAGGGATCATCCTCATAAAGTATACAAGGACAAATTAACACCATTAAGAAGGCTCTCCTATGAAATGTTATTGACAGATATTTGTGCGATATTTTATATGGGGGAAAAAAAAGCATTCTCTTGTTTTAGTCGTGCAAATACCGTCATGTCTAGAATAGATCTAGCTTTAGGCCAATTTTGACTTATTAGATGGTGTAATAAAAATGAAGTATGAAATGCACACGATATCTGATCATTCCCCTATGGTCATTACGATAAGAATTGGGGAATGTCAAAATGAAAACAAGGAGTTTTAAACTATATCCGCCTTGGATTAAGTTATTAAAGAATCATGAAAGTATAATAAAGGAAATCCGGCAGTTCTGGGTATTGAATGTTCTGTCTGCGCCCATACATGTAGTATGGAATGCCTTTAAAGCATTTCTGCGTGGTGTATATATTGCCAAAATTAACGGGAAAAATAAAGAATATGCCGCAAAAGAACTCGCTCTTAAAAAAAGGGGTTCATGTTTTACAGGGAGGAGTTAATTAACAATAATATTATACCGCACAATCACTTTTTGAGGAAGCCAGATTAGAATATAAAAATTACCTATACGAAAAAGCACAACATAAGTTTTTTTTTACAGGAGCTAAATACTTCTCGCAAGCAGGGAAACCGGGTAACCTCTTGTCACTTTTGATTAAAAATCAAAAAAGTAAGGATAGAATAAAAAATATAAAGAGTGTAACCGGAGAGATAATTACGTGTCCGGAGGATAGTGAGCGAGAATTCGCAAACTATTACAATATCTTATATACTAATAATAAAAACCTGCAGGAAGAAGATGTTGAGATGTTCCTGGAGAGTATCAGTCTTCCTAAATTAACAGATCAGGAGGGCAAAATACTAAACCGGCCAATAGAATTAAAGGAACTATCGGCGGCCCTCGGGACCATTCAGGGAAACTCTTCCCCAGGGACAGATGGGCTTCCGTTTGAAATTTATTGCCAATAAGGGGACGTAATCTTGCCATAGTTATTACATGTCCTAAATAATTCCTATCAGACAGTTAGTTACCCTCATCTTTATTCTGAAGCAGTAATCACACTTATCCCTAAAAAAGGGAAAGGATGAGAGGGAGATCGGTGCATATCGCCCAATCTCTCTCTTAAAATACAGATTATAAATTTGGTGCTAAAGTATTCGCCAAGGGGAGGTAATTGATAGATTGATGCAACCCAGACCAGACCGGATTTATACCTAAAGAGATTGGTACAATCTAGTATACGTAGATCTTTTCTAAATGTCCATGTTGGTCGGGGGGGGGGGGGGGGTGGTTCCCGCTCCATCCTGTCATTAGACGCTGAGAAGCGTTTGACTGGGTGGATCTAACACAGATCGTAATATGACCCCACTTGTGAAGAAGAAACATTTTTCTATGCGACATAACAGTGCACTGTAAGATCGATACAAAACTTCCCCCTGCTGGAGATACTGGCCGTCAGATCGAAAAACTGAGGTAAAAAAAAAAAAATCGACAATTCCAGCCTTGTATGCCGATACGTCATTTTCCCGGAGCACAAACTCATTTCCGAACACACGTGGGACGCTGACTGGGAAACAGCGGGGACGCCGGCACTCAGCGAGCCCCGAACAATCTGATCGACTTGGCCGCATTGAGGGAAGGTAAGCCCACAATAGTGGGGTGATCATTAGGCATATCAAAATTTCCAAACTACCTTTTTGTGCAAAAAAGAAATAGGTCATGCTTGAGAACAACCATAATTGGAACATTGACTTTATCCTAACGGACATTATATTTGCTTTGTTTTTCCTCACAAAAGGATATAATCAAGGAAATCCTTCTCCTTCTCCTTTTTCTTATAGGAACTCATTTGCGAATATCCATAATTTTTGGGTACAATGACTACTAAGTCAACATGAGGTTCAATTGCATGAGATAGGATGTTTAATATATGTTTTATGATATCATGCTATAACAAGTATAATAATGTGTGAAACCTAGTAATCCAGTGATACTATTCATATATTATTGTTTATAAATTTATCTTTTACTCTTTTATTCTTTATTGTATAAGTATAATAAATTTTGTGATTTGCACTAATCCATTGGGTCCATGTGTTGAGTGTGCCAGTCTTCCAACATTATGGAGTGGGAATATCTTTGGAAAATAATGTATAAGATGAATTTGGGTTGAATATTTTATTAAATGGATCCAGATTCTATATAATCACCCCAAGGACAAGAATTAACATCAATGGAGTATGGTCCGAACAGGTGGAGCTACATAGAGGAACAAGACAGGGATGTCCCCTCTCTCCCTTGCTGTTCGCTTTATTTATAGAACCATTGGCCGCTAAAATTAGGTCGGATGAGGGGATTTCTGGTTTTGGTATGAATGGGATATTCGACAAGATAAGCATGTATGCGGATGACATTCTTGTCTTCTTGGAGAACCCTATATCACAGCTGTCCTATCTCATGGACATAATAAATAAGTTCAGTGATATCTTGGGATGTAAAGTTAATTGGGCAAAATCAGTATTACTACCACTGGATCAGAAAAACCTACCGAACTTTAAGGTATTAAAAAATACGGAATCCAAGGATTATATGGGTATAAAGCTAAGTGCAAGCATATTAGACTTTGCGAGATAGAATGTAACTCCCTTGATGGCCAGATGTAAAAGTAAGATCGGAGTTTGGCAGAAGTTATCTATGGGACAGGCGGATAGAATCGCATTAATTAAAATGATTTTGCTTCCCCAGATTTTGTCATCATGTCCAGTTTGGATAGAAGATCAGTTTGATTAATTCATTTGGAACGATAGCTTAATGACTTAATTTGGGGGAAGAAAAAGGGTTAAATATTAAGCAAAAATATCTCTGGTAGGCGGAAGAGGACGGAGGGCTATCGATTCCCCTTTTTTCAGGGTTATTATCTAGCTGCTAAGTTTCAGTGGATAAAGTCAGAGGGAAATAATATAACAGAGTTTTGGAACGGGGCTTTAATGGCACAAAATATGGTATATTTAGCATATTGGAGACAGGATTTATTAAAAATAAAGGTAAAAAATGCCCAATCGGTCAAATGGTGGGATTTTGTCGTGGGGAAAGATAAAAAAAAATTTGGGGAATTGTTAACACTACAAATTTTTTCGCGCTTTGTGGGGTAATAGTAATATTGTAGAATTTCAATTAATCACAGATTATGAAATATTGGGTAAATCACGGCGTTATCTATGCTTCACAATTAACTAAAAGTGGGACCATAAGAACATTAAAAGACTTCTGTCCTGAAATTAGCACAGATTTAATGAGTCAATATAGGTATTATCAGTTAAAACACGCATTGACGCCACACAAAATAGGGATTATTTTTATCACAAGAAATCAACGAATTTATAGACTTTTGTACTAAACACATGAAAACAAAGGTTACCATCTCTCAGGTTTATAGGTTTAATAAGGAAGGGTTTGGCAAAAACTCTAAAGTTTAATAGTGAAGAAAAATGGGCAAATGATATGAGGATCAGATATAATTGAGTGGGGTAAACATTTACCGAAATATTAAAAAGATCACGATATCTAGATAATTTTCGGATTTATTATTTTAATATAATTCATAGAATATATTTGACTCCAATATTATTAAGCAAGATCTATAAAGACTAGAACCAAAATGCTGGAGGTGTAATCAAGAGCCCGCTGACTATATCCATATGATATGGTCCTGCCCGAGTATGCAATCGTACTGGCGAGGGGGTATTCTGCTCCTTGGTGTCAGAGTCCTCAGTTTCCCTCCCATATAAACCGAAGTGGGCTCTCCTAGGGTGTTCCTTACCATCAATTAGGGAAAATTAAAAGTTGGGATGGGGACGAGCCCATACCTGAAAATTTAAGGGCCAAGGTGGGAGAGGTTGGATAAGAGACTTGCAAAACTTGAGAGAAATTCAGATACCCAGATGTTTTGTATCTCATGATTTCGGAAAGTACAAGAAAATAGAACTTCATAATTTTTCAGATGCCAGTAGTTATGGGTTTTGGGTCAGTGCTCCTACATCAGAGTAATAGGAGAAGAAAAGATACACTGTTTCCCTGGTTATGGGGAAGGCCAAAGTTGCACCTACCAGTATTCAGGCAATACCAATACTTGAATTGACAGCACTTGTTGTTTACCTGTGCCTGTGCGCGAGCCGGTCTGAAATGAAATGCTGTCCACCGGAGCAGGCAATTTTGAGAACAGCTGCCGGGGGCTTTTCATCAGGCTGTTCTCGGAACTGCCTGCACCCGGAGACTGCATTTAAATTCAGACCGGCTCGCGCACAGGGCACAGGTAAGGACTTACCTGTGCATAGCCGGACATTGTAAGTTAAGATGGCAGCTCGCATGTGTTCGCGCGTGCGAACACGGCGAACTGGCCATCACTGTTCTACAGTGAAGAGTTTGAGGAGCACTTAGTCAAGAGCCTAAAAGGCTTTCCAAACAACCACCCACTGTACAAGCTTAATCTTGTTCTGCAGGGATGTATACTGAAGGTGGGAGGGAGACTGGAAAAATGCATCGTTACCCAGCAGAGTGAAGCATCCAGCAATTCTACCAAAAAACTCTACCTTCACAAGATTGATTATTGATCACTACCACAACAAATCCTTGCATCAAGGAAGAAGCTTTACCCAAAGCTGTTTGACAGAAGGTAGTTACTGATAGTGAAAGGAACAAAGTTATAGCAAAGTATATAAGTAAATGTTGTAGTCTGCAGAAAGGCACGTAGACCTACAGAAGAACAAAGAATAGCAGATTTACCGGCAGATCGTGTAAACCGATCACCACCATTTCTTTATAGCGGAACGGATTGTTTTGGCCCATTCATAACCAACCAGAACCGCAAGGAGTACAAAAGATATGGACTAATATTTACATGTCGAAGTTCCAGAGCAATTCACCTGGAAATGTTAGAAGATATGTCAACTGACGCATTTATCAAAGCCTAAAGATGTTTCATAGCCATTAGAGGTACTGTCAGAGAGCTTAGATCTGACCAAGGATCTAATTTTGTCGGAGCAAAGAATGAATTGAAGAAATCTCTAAAAGAGAATAATAAAGAAAAAGTTACAATTTGTTAGAGAAACAGTGTGATTTTTACATGAATTACTCTACATGCAAGCCATACAGGAGGAGTTTGGGAAAGACAAATCAGAACTGTAAGAAATGTGTTAAGTTCAGTGTTGAAAAGGAACGCCGGAAGAATAGATGATGCTTCACTTAGGACCCTATTCTATGAAGTAATGTCTATTGTTAACAGTCGTCCACTTACAGTGGATAATATCAACGATCCAACAAGTTTGGACCCTTTAACTCCCAACCATCTACTTCACCTTAAGTCTGATTATATACAGCCACCTCCTGGCAAGTTCACCAAAGAGGATTTATATGCCAAAAGGCGATGGCAAAGAGTTCAATATCTATCAGAACAGTTTTGGAATAGATGGAGAAAAGAGTACTTAGCCAATCTAAGAAGTAAATGGCAAACACCCAGAAGAAATGTCCAAGTTGGTGACATAGTGTTAGTGAAAGAAGAAGATTTACCTAGAAGTCAATGGAAATTAACCAGAGTCCTAGATGTTCAAAAGGATGAAGATAGATTAGTAAGAAGAGTGTTGTTGCAAATAGGAGACTCAAAACTTGACAAAAAAGGAAAACGTCTCACTACTCCACTCAAGTTGGAACATCCTATACAGAAGTTAGTTGTTCTACTTGAGAGTGATAAAAGACACTTGGAAGTTGAGAACCTGATGTAAAATTCCTCAAATTCATGTTCAAGTCCTACCACTAAGAACATAGAATTATAGGTAATTTTGGTGTAGCTGGCCAGCTAAGACCTGTCCTAGGTTGCTAATATAGCTTGTGTGTTTATACAGCTGGACCTGCCAATAACCTTAATACAGTTCCTATGGTTATGTGTTAAAGACAAGGGCAGAGTTATTTACAGTGACTTCATGTTTGGATGTCATATAACTGTTATATATTGTATTCAAAGAAGCAGAAAAAATAATATGCCTTTAAAACTCATTATATGGATGTGAGGTGAGCTCTATGACACAGCAGAAACAACCGAAAGCATAGAGTTAAACTGTTGTGGCTAAGCAGGAGTCTTGACCAATCCTAGCTAGCCTCACACAGTCCAGGAGTTTTTGATCAATCACAGCCAGCCTCACACACAGCCTGTGTGGGAAATTCCCCTAGCAGGAGCTGCTAGAATAATTACACCAGAGGAGAGAAGCTGAACAGACATTCACTCCACTAAGAGCTGTGTTTTATGGAAGCAGAGAGGCCAAATAGTTATTTAAAACTGTTATATAATGTTCCTACTGTTAATATAGTGATTAGAACTGTATACTGAACTAGTTATATATGTGTTTACTTACAGTTCCACCAACTGCAAACTATAAAGTTCACAATTGCAACCATTCAAATTCCATATTGCAATCCAAATTGCATACAACCATACCAGATCATACTCATTCAATCTGCAAATAGTAACTGCATTCTGCAAATTGTGACCAAATTCAGCAAGCGAACTATTAGTTAGACATCAGATATACCTCTCAAATAGATCATAAAGTGCTTAAATACCTTAAGTGAGAGTACAGAAATATATCCACTATTTTATGTTGAATGACAAGATTGAACAGTTGAACCACCATCTTATGCATACCGCCATTTTGTGATATCTTTTCAACCCTTGTTATGTTCATGGACTATCTGCTGCGGAGGCGGCAGTGTTATATATGAAGAAAAGTTGAAGTTAATAAAGAAGTTATTGCAAGCATTTGGTGGCTCTTTAAACCTACTGTTTCCATAGAACGGCGCTAGAGGGAATTACAGAGTAATAGACAGTAATACAGAGTAATAGACAGTAATAGTCGGTTAGATTAAAAGTCAGAGATATCAAAATTCTTCTAATGCCATAGAGCCAAAAGGCAATGCGAGAGTATATCACTGAGAGCTTGGCGAAGGGTCATATCAGACCATTGAAATCCCCAGGGCTGCTGGGTGTTCTTTGTAAAAAAAAAAAAAAGATGGGTGCCCTTAGACCATGCTGGACTTCCCTAAGCTCAACCGCATTTCCGTCTGTGATCCTTACCCCCTTCCTTTGATTCCGAATTTGTATAGTCAGATTTTCAGTGCCAAGGTGTTCTCTAAATTGGATCTGAGGGGGGGCATATAAATCTGTAAGGATCAGGAGGGGATGAGTGGAAGACCGCATTTTAATACCCATGAGGGTCATTTTGAAAACCTGGTCATGCCCTTTGGGTTAAACAACGCTCCAGCGGTTTTTCAACACTTTATCAATGACATCTTTCATTATCTGGTGGGGAGATTTGTTGTTGTATATCTGGATGACAAACTAATTTATTCTCCAGACATGGAGACTCATAAGGATCATGTGAGACAGGTGTTACAGATCCTAACAGAGAATAAATTGTATGCGAAGATGGAAAATTGTGTTTTTGTTGTTTAGGAAGTGCAATTCCTGGGTTACCTGCTCTCACTCTCAGGTTTTCATATGGATCCCGAGAAAGTCCATGCGGTGTTGGATGAAACCGAAAATCTGAAATCGCTTATGTGGTTTATGGGATTCCCCAAAATACTATCGTAAATTCATCTTGAAGTATTCAACTGTGGTTAAACCTTTAACAGACATGACTAGGAAGGGGGTCGATTTCTCTGTTTGGTTGGAGGCGGCATTATAAGCCATTATCATCTTCTCCATTCAGACCAGACCGCCATGATTATTTTTCTGCCATCTCCCGTCTCTGCAGAGATTGAGAAACAGACATTAGTTCCCTCCGGGGGGGGGGGGGGTGCCACCTCCCATACTATACTGCAGAAACAGTCCCCCTGGAAATACTACTACCACACAGATAGTGCCCCCAATACTGTATCCACTATATTCCCAATACTATACTGCAGAAACAGTACCCCTGGGAATACTACTACCACACAGATAGTGCCCCCTTAAACAATTATTGGCACACAGTGCTCTAAAAAATAACTGTGCCCAGACACTAATAGTATAAAGATAATGTCCCCCAAAAATAATTGTGCTAAGCTGATACTATGCCAGGGTGCCCCCAAAGTAACAGTGCTCTCCAAAATCCCACCAATAGAAATAATTCTCTGCCAGAGCACACTTAGTAGTAATAATGCCCCTATAGTGCCCTAGTTATCATGTTCCTCATAGCCCCGCAGTAGTAGTAAAGCTCCCCATAATACCCCCTAGTAGTACTAATCTTCCCTATAATATGACAGTACATGAAATACCCCCGCTTAGTGCCCGCAGTTGAGCTAATGTCCCCATAATGTATGCCAGTATAAAATACCCCTATATAGTGCCCCAGTAAATGCCCTCATACTGCTCCTCTCCCCCTTCCCCATAGTGTCTCCCATAATATGCCAGTAAAAAAATGCCCCTTAGTGCCCCCAGCAGATGCCCCTATAGTGCTCCTCTCCCCCACAATGTGCCAGTAAAAAAATGCCCCTTCTTAGTGCCACCATATGCCCCAATAGTGCTCCACTCCCCCATAGTGCCCCCAAATAATGCCCATAGTGCCGCTCTCCCCCTATAGTGCCAGTAAAAAATGCCCCCTTAGTGCCACCAAATGCCATAGTGCCCCCATAATTTCCAATACAAAAGGCCCCTTAGAGCCCCCACTTCCCCATAGTGCCCCCAAATAATGCCCCTATAGTAACACCAGATGCCCCATAGTGCTGCTCTCCCCTATAGTGCCCCCAGAATGTGCCAATAATTAAAAAAAGCCAATTTAGAGCCCCCAGATACCCCCATAGTGCTCCTCTCCCCCATGGTGCCCCCCATAATGTGCCAGTAAGAAATGCCCCCATAGTGGCAGCTCCTCCAATAGTGCCAGCTCCCCTCATAGTGCCAGCTCCCCCCCCCATAGTGCCAGCCCCCCCATAGTGCCAGCTCCCCCCCATAGTGCCAGCCCCCCCATAGTGCCAGCTCCCCCATAGCGCCAGCCCCCCTATAGTGCCAGCCCCCCCATAGTGCCAGCTCCCCCATAGTGGCAGCTCCCCCATAGTGCCAGCCCCCCCATAGTGCCAGCCCCCCATAGTGCCGCTCTCCCCTATAGTGCCAGTAAAAAATGCCCCCTTAGTGCCACCAAATGCCATAGTGCCCCCCATAATGTTCCAATACAAAAGGCCCCTTTAGAGCCCCCACTTCCCAATAGTGCCCCCAAATAATGCCCCTATAGTAACACCAGATGCCCCATAGTGCTGCTCTCCCCTATAGTGCCCCCAGAATGTGCCAATAATTAAAAAAAGCCACTTTAGAGCCCCCAGATACCCCCATAGTGCTCCTCTCCCCCATGGTGCCCCCCATAATGTGCCAGTAAGAAATGCCCCCATAGTGCCAGCTCCTCCAATAGTGCCAGCCCCCCCCATAGTGCCAGCCCCCCCATAGTGCCATCACCCCATAGTGCCAGCCCCCCATAGTGCCAGCCCCCCCCATAGTGCCAGCTCCCCCATAGCGCCAGCCCCCCCTATAGTGCCAGCCCCCCCATAGTGCCAGCTCCCCCATAGTGCCAGCTCCCCCATAGTGCCAGCCCCCCCTATAGTGCCAGCTCCCCCTATAGTGCAAGCCCCCTCATAGTGCCAGCCCCCCCATAGTGCCAGCTCCCCCGTAGTGCCAGCCCCCTTATAGTGCCAGCCCCCCCATAGTGTCAGCCCCCCCATAGTGCCAGCCCCCCCATAGTGCCAGCTCCCCCTATATTGCAAGCCCCCCCAGTGCCCCCCCATAGTGCTAGCTCCCCCATAGTGCCAGCCCCCCCATAGTGCCACCCCCCCTATAGTGCCAGCTCCCCCTATAGTGCCAGCTCCCCCTATAGTGCAAGCCCCCCCATATTTCCCCCCCATAGTGCCAGCCCCCCCTATAGTGCCAGCCCCCCCTATAGTGCCAGCTCCCCCTATAGTGCAAGCCCCCCCATAGTGCTAGCTCCCCATAGTGCCAGCCCCCCCTATAGTGCCAGCTCCCCCTCTATAGTGCCCCCCCATAGTGCCAGCTCCCCCTCCTATAGTAACACCAGATGCCCCATAGTGCTGCTCTCCCCTATAGTGCCCCCAGAATGTGCCAATAATTAAAAAAAGCCACTTTAGAGCCCCCAGATACCCCCATAGTGCTCCTCTCCCCCATGGTGCCCCCCATAATGTGCCAGTAAGAAATGCCCCCATAGTGCCAGCTCCTCCAATAGTGCCAGCCCCCCCCATAGTGCCAGCCCCCCCATAGTGCCATCACCCCATAGTGCCAGCCCCCCCCATAGTGCCAGCTCCCCCAAAGCGCCAGCCCCCCCTATAGTGCCAGCCCCCCCATAGTGCCAGCTCCCCCATAGTGCCAGCTCCCCCATAGTGCCAGCCCCCCCTATAGTGCCAGCTCCCCCTATAGTGCAAGCCCCCTCATAGTGCCAGCCCCCCATAGTGCCAGCTCCCCCGTAGTGCCAGCCCCTTATAGTGCCATCCCCCCCATAGTGTCAGCCCCCCCATAGTGCCAGCCCCCCCATAGTGCCAGCTCCCCTATATTGCAAGCCCCCCCAGTGCCCCCCCATAGTGCTAGCTCCCCCATAGTGCCAGCCCCCTCATAGTGCCACCCCCCCTATAGTGCCAGCTCCCCCCTATAGTGCCAGCTCCCCCTATAGTGCAAGCCCCCCCATAGTGCTAGCTCCCCATAGTGCCAGCCCCCCCTATAGTGCCAGCCCCCCCTATAGTGCCAGCTCCCCCTATAGTGCAAGCCCCCCATAGTGCTAGCTCCCCATAGTGCCAGCCCCCCCTATAGTGCCAGCTCCCCCTATAGTGCCCCCCCCATAGTGCCAGCTCCCCCTCCATAGTGCCATATCCCCCCCCCATAGTGCCAGCTCCCCCCCATAGTGCCAGCCCCCCTATAGTACCAGATCCCCCCCCATAGTGCCAGATCCCCCCCATATTGCCAGCCCCCCTATAGTGCCAGCCCCCCCTAAAGTGCCAGCCCCCCCAATAGTGCAAGCCCCCCCCCCATAGTGCCAGATCCCCCCCCCATAGTGCCAGATTCCCCCCCCCCCCCCCATAGTGCCAGCCCCCGGCAAAGAAAAAAAAAAAACACTAATACTTACCTCCATCAGCAGCGATGCAAGCCTCTTCCGGCCTGTGTCCCTGCTGTGTGCTGCCCGGCTCAGGCGTCGCGATGATAATGACGTCATCGCGCTGCCTGAGCCGGCCTCTGATAGGCTGCAGGCATTAGTGCCTGCGGCCTATCAGAAGAACAGGGGAGGGACACGCCTCTCCCTCCCCTGCCCCACAGCACACAGGGGAGGGAGAGGGGGCCGCGCCGCCTGTGGTGATCGGCGGTGCGGCCCTGAAGAAGAAAAAAAAAAAAAAATTTTTTAAAGACGGGCGGCCCAGCGGCCGTTTATTTAGGGCGGCCTGGGGGGCAATTGCCTCCCTGCCCCCCGGCCCAGCCCGCCCCTGGTTGATCGGTTTAGCAAAATGGCGTATTTTATAGCATTGCCGGCTCTACCTAATGCCAAGACTCTTGCACAGGTGTTTGTCGATAACATCGTGAAACTACATGACATTCCCTCTGATGTGGTGTCTGATCGGGGTACTCAGTTTTTTTTTCCGAGATTCTGGAAAGCGTTTCTGTATCTCGACTGGGGGTACAATTGTCCTTTTCTTCGGCTTTTCTTCCTCAGAATCTGGAGACTTACTTAAGATGTTTTGTTTCGGAGAACCAGGAGGAGTGGTCTTCATTTTTGACGTTAGCTGAGTTTTCCATTAATAACCGTAGACAGGAGTCCACTGATAAGTCGCCGTTTTTTGCGGCATATGGATTCCATCCGCAGTTTGGGCACATTTTCTGGTTGGCAAACTTCCGGTATTCCTGAGGAGGAAAGATTTTCCTCTTCTTTGTTTTCGATTTGGCGGAAAATTCTAAATAACCTTAAAAAGATGGGCAACAGGTATAAGCATGTGGCTGATAGGAGACATGAATGGTCCGGACCTGACAGTGGGTGATTCTGTGTGGCTGTCCACAGAAACATTAAGCTTAAGGCAACCTTCTTGGAAGTTGGGCCCAAGATTTATTGGTCCATATAAGATCACTGCCATTGTTAACCCTGTAGCCTTCCGTCTTGAACTTCCTCAGGCTTTGAAAATTCATAACGTATTTCATAAGTCGTTGAAGAAATGTGTCGAACCTGTTGAGCCCTCCTCCTTGCTTCCCCTCCTGTCATGGTGGACGGTAATTTTGAATTTATGATCAGCAGGATTGTTGACTCCCGAGTTCTCCGTAGATCCCTCCAGTATTTCGTCCACTGGAAGGGTTACGGACCAGAGGAGAAGATGTGGGTTCCAGCGGCCGATGTTAATGCAAATCGTTTGGTGAAGGCCTTTCACAAAGCCGATCCTGATAAGGTCGGTCCTGGGTGCCCGGAGGTCACCCATAGAAGGGGGGGTACTGTCACGGTCCCTCAGGTGACTGATGTCAGGAAATCAAGAGATTGGCTGAGCGTGGAGGAAACTAACAGCCTCCTTGATTTCTCTTGATTCAGTGTTGATAGGGTAATGACCACTTCCCTTTTCTCAGCTGTTGCTCAGTGGTCATCACTTCTACCCTTTATAGTCTGAAGAGTACTGAGCAGCGACCAAGTATCTCGTAATTTAGGCCTTTTAGCACGTTTGTTAGGCGAAGAGGAGGCTGAGGATGCCGAATCAGAGGCCTCTGAGACTGATTAAGTATGAAAGATGGCAGAGGTATCTGGCAAATCCTGCGGCAACATCTGTTCCATCGTGGGGTCCCCCGCTAGATTGGAGATACCTCCAGGGGCACAGGGTGGCAAGATTTCTATTGTGGCCATGGGGGGTGACCCTGTAATGTTGGTCTGCCGGGGGCGGCAACTGAAGGCCTACTATATCAGGCGCAAGTGTCTTAAGAGGGTTTCCCCCCAAAGTCTCTGCATAATTAAAGGGGCGATGCGGGCATCTGTGCCCGGCGCATCGCATTACAGGGGGAGTCAGGCGGCGGTCTCACCTCACTTCCAGTGCTCCATGAAGCCGGTGCAGAGGGCGGGGAGGCCGATTGTAGCGTGGCCCATGTGCCGGGGTGAAGGTGAAAGAGGCCTTTGCAGGCACCATCGGGGCCCCATCAGAGTTCCGGTCTGTAATGACAGGAGAGCCTGAGAGCAGGTGAGCTGGGGCTTGAGCCAAGTGATATCGCGGGTGTTCTAGTGCGTCCGTCCCCGTCGCTTACATCAGTGCCATCCTGGTGGTTTCGGTGTGGCACGTGCGGTGGCTTGCTGGGAGAAATACTACGCTATCTGCGGTTCTGACGGCTCAAAGCAGGTCCCTCGGCGTCCAGAGCATCTCACCATGCCCAAGACAGGAGAGAAGGCCACTAAGAGAACTGCAAGTGGTATTTAAGAGGGCCCAGGGTCCGGGAGCTCTCTACACAGGCTGCTCACACGTCCATGCTCAGGCCACGCCCCCAGGTTCCGGACCATTCTTAAGTTTCCTGTCAGCCACACGTTTATACTTGTTGCCCATATTCATCAAGTTATTTAGAATTTTCCGCCATATAGATGACAATGATGATGAAAAACATCCCTCTTCAGGGATAGCAGAAGTATCAGAACCAGAAAATGTGCCAAACTGAAACCATATATGCCCCAAAAAAACGGCGACTTATCAGTGGACTTCTGTCTACGATTGTTTATGGTAAACTCTGCCAAAGACAAAAACGAAGACCACTCCTCCTGGTTCTCAGAGACAAAACATCTCAAGTAAGTCTCCAGACTTTGAATAGTGCATTCCGCCTGTCCGTTCAACTGAGGATGAAAAGCCGAAGAAAAGGACAGTTGTACCCCCAGTCGAGTACAAAACGCCTTCCAGAATCTGGAAACAAACTGAGTCCCACGATCTGAAACCACGTCAGAGGGAATGCCATTGTCAACAAACACTTGTGCAAGTGTTTTAGCATTGGGTAGGCCCGGCAATGCTATAAAGTGCACCATTTTACTAAAGCAATCAACTACCACCAGAATAACTGTCTTTCCTGAAGAATTAGATAAAATCCATGGATAAGTGAGTCCATGGTCTGGGACGGGATGGTCAACGGAAGTAGAGATCCGGAAGGCCGAGCATGTGTCACCTTAGCGCGTGCACAGGTACTACAGGCTGACACATAGTCCTCAACACACTTACGCAACCCCGGCCACCAGAATCTTACGTGTCCCGTAAGAACCGTACATTGATGTTCCTTAAACACCTTGTGACTAGTGTTGAGCAAGCATGCTCGGGCTGAACACCAGTTCGGCTCGAGCATCGCGATGCTCGCACATCGCAGTGTTCGGCCAAAAACTGAGTGCGCTCGAGCACGATGCTCGAGTCTCTTCCCCGCACGTTTGTTGGCTGCTACACAGCCATAAACGTGCAGGTAAGTACTGCCACTCACTGTAATGCCGTAGCCATGTTGGGTTACTGGCATTACAGTGATTGGCTGACAGGAACGCGTCATCGGGTGCTATAAAAGCACCAGATGACACATGGTTCGGCTCAGTCTTAGTAAGGGAGAGCTGTGCTGTAGAAGGGACAGATAGTATAGGGAATTGAATATTTTTTTTTTTGTTAGGCAGGGTTGGTGTTAGAGACCCAAAAGTCCTTTTAAGGACTATTGTTGTGTCTGGCAGCAATAGATATTTTTTAGCGCAATTGTTGGGGCCGCTGCAGACAGCGACATTACCTGCGCTACATCACCTGTATAACGTTTGCGCAGCCTAAAACTATCTGTGACATCCATTCTACTTTTCGGTAGCTCCATTACCTGTGGTACCTCTCTTGTAACGTTTCCGCATCCCAAATATCAGTGACATTGACTGTAACATTTTCTTAGCCGCTGGTGACAGCAGCGCCATTACCTGTGGCACCTCTCCTGTATAACATTTCCGCATCCCAAATATCAGTGACATTGACTGTAATTTTTTCTTAGCCACTGTTGACAGCAGCGCCATTACCTGTGGTACCTCTCCTGTATAACGTTTCCACATCCCAAATATATGTAACATTGACTGTAATTTATTTGTGCATACACTTAAAAAAAACTGCACTACTGTACGTGTGACATACTTGCAATCATATATACCATTTATATGATCGATCAGTAAGGGACGGGGAAGTGGCCGTGCTGCTGATGGAGCACGCAGAGGCGTGGCCCTGGGCGCGTTAAAACTGTTCCTGCTGGCAGAGCACAAGAAACATACTCATCCACGATACCTCGCTTCATGTCCCAGTTTGCAGGGCGGCGCAGGACACCACTCTCGAAGTCACACCAGTGCGACCAGGTGGTCGGTTGGATTGCAGCAGATAATGCTTCCAGTCGGTTAAGCACCACCCTGTCTTCCACAAAGTCCAGTCTCAGTAGCCAAGAGTCTGGTCAACAGAATCCTCGCCCTGATCCTCCTTCCTCCCACCATGGAGAGTCTTTGCTCCCACACTCGAATATTCCGAGGAACTCTTTTCAGCGCCATTCCTTAATTTGGGCCTCTCGCCAAACTGCTTGAAGAGGGACATGAGGAGATCTTGTGCCCTGGTTCCCAAACTCTTGAGCATCCACAGTCAGAAGAAGATGGCGGTGGGAATGGCAATTAGTGTTTCACAAGGTGCATGATGATGAGACACAGTTGCCAATAAGTCAAAGGCAATTAGTTAGAAATAAATGTGGGTTGAACAGCTCTCACCTGCCTGGAGTTCCAGCTGTGCGGCACGGAACCGCTCCCTCACCCGGATTGGGAGCAAGTAGAGATAAATGCAAAAAGGAGAAGTTGTCCAGCCTGTCTTCGTGGTAATCCAAAAGGCACTTATTAAGTATCAAATACTAAAAACATCCAGGTACAAGTTGCATAGGTCTACGCGTTTCGGGCAGAAAACTGTTTAGCCCTTACTCATGACTGCTCAAAATACACTGAGAAATTCACCTTTATAGGGGGAAGGAGGGAACCACACCTGAGGCAATCAAGCATGAAGTAGCTCCTCCCTCCTATAGAGGTGCACAACGGTAAAAACAAACTAAAAATTATCATGTATAGGTCATTCTAAATAACTTAAAGAAGTAGGGAAATAGATGTTAATATTGTAGGATTAGATCTAATCTTTTGTTTAGCCCAAGAGGCTGGCGACTTTCCAGCTGGAAGATCCAGTAGGATTCTCTGTTTAAAAGTTCCTTTTTCGGTCGCCTCCTCTCACTGGTCTATTAACCCTTTCAATGCCTTGCACAGACATATCAGAGGTGTCACCACCATGAATTATCGCAAAGTGAAGACTTGCCGCTGAAATGTTGCGGCTTTCATGGTATGGCACATCTGTTATGTGTTTTCTGATCCGTGTTTTTATGGCATTGGTAGTACATCCTACATATTGTAACATACATTTAGTGCAAGTTATCAGATATATGGCATAGGTTGTGTTACAATTCAAAAAAAGATTTTATCACAAAACTTTGACCATTAACACTGGATTCAAAAGGATCTGGAGATTTTCATACAGTACAGACCAAAAGTTTGGACACATCTTCTCATTCAAAGAGTTTTCTTTATTTTCATGACTATGAGGCATCAAAACTATGAATTAACACATGTGGAATTATATACATAACAAACAAGTGTGAAACAACTGAAAATATGTAGTGATGAGCGGCAGGGGTCATATTTGAATTCGCGATATTTCGCGAATATTTTGTAGAATATTTGTCGAAAAATCGCGATTTTTTTTTCTCGAAAAATCGGAAAGGTAATGATTGTGTAATATGCGAATTTTCGGAATTAGAATTTTCGGATTACAATTTTTTATTGCGAATTTTTCAACTTATTACCTAAATTGCTCTATATTCGATTTTTTTCGAATATTCTCTATATTGCTATAACTTAGTTTTTTCGTAATATTCTAAAACATTCTAAAACAAGAATATATAGCAATATAGCAAATATTCAAAGAAAACGAATATAGAGCAAAATTCGCAAACACTACTACTCCTAAAGTCAAGTATATTGCAGCCTTCTTATTGGCCCACAAGCTAGAAGCAAAGGGATCATGTGTACTGATAAAAAAAAACTATAATAATAATTATAATATTCGAAAATACAAATATATATATAACTATATTAGAAATATTCGCGAATTTTCAAAGTACCTATATTCGCGATAAAAATTCGAAATTCGAATATTTGTGATCAACACTAAAAATATGTCATATTCTAGGTTCTTCAAAGTAGCCACCTTTTGCTTTGATTACTGCTTTGCACACTCTTGGCATTCTCTTGATGAGCTTCAAGAGGTAGTCCCCTGAAATGGTCTTCCAACAGTCTTGAAGGAGTTCCCAGAGATACTTAGCACTTGTTGGTCCTTTGCCTTCACTCTGCGGTCCAGCTCACCCCAAACCATCTCGATTGGGTTCAGGTCCAGTGACTGTGGAGGCCAGGTCATCTGGCGCAGCACCCCATCACTCTCCTTCATGGTCAAATAGACCTTACTTTCAAAGTTTTCCCCATTTTTTCGGCTGACTGACTGACCTTCATTTCTTAAAGTAATGATGGCCACTCGTTTTTCTTTACTTAGCTGCTTTTTTCTTGCCATAATACAAATTCTAACAGTCTATTCAGTAGGACTATCAGCTGTGTATCCACCTGACTTCTCCTCAACGCAACTGATTGTCCCATCCCCATTTATAAGCAAGAAATCCCACTTATTAAACCTGACAGGGCACACCTGTGAAGTGAAAACCATTTCAGGGACTACCTCTTGAAGCTCATCAAGAGAATGCCAAGAGTGTTCAAAGCAGTAATCAAAGCAAAAGGTGGTTACTTTTGAAGAACCTAGAATATGACTATTTCAGTTGTTTCACACTTGTTTGTTATGTATATAATTCCACATGTGTTAATTCATAGTTTTGATGCTTCAGTGTGAATCTACAATTTTCATAGTCATGAAAATCAAGAAACTCTTTGAATGAGAAGTGTGTCCAAACTTTTGGTCTGTACTGTATATCGGCAGCAGCCTCTTGGGCTAAACAAAAGATTAGATCTAATCTACAATATTAACATCTATTTCCCTACTTCTTTAAGTTATTTAGAATGACCTATACATGTATTTTTTAGTTGTTTTTACCATTGTGCACCTCTATAGGAGGGAGGAGTACATTATGCTTGATTGCTTCAGGTGTGGTTCCCTCCTTCCCTATAAAGGTGAATTTCTCAGAGTATTTTGAGCAGTCATGAGTAAGGGCTAAACTGTTTTCTGCCCGAAACGCGTAGACCTATGCAACTTGTACCTGGATGTTTTTAGTATTTGATACTTAATAAAGTGCCTTTTGGATTACCACGAAGACAGGCTGGACAACTTCTTCTTTTTGCAAAGGCATTAGTGTCTCAAGAGGTTGATGATGAGGGACAGAGTTGTCAAACAATGAGGTGGTTGTTAGGTCAACAAGTCAGGCGGATGACCAGAGTGAGGAAGTGGAAGAGGAGGTGGTGGCCGATGAAATCACTGACCCAACCTGGGAAGGTGGCAAGCCGAACGAGGACAGCAGTACAGACAGGGAGGAGTCCACAGCACTGCAACAGGCTGGAAGAGGCAGTGGGGTGGTAAAAGGGAGAAGCCGGGCCACACCTAATAGTCCCCACAACTGTTCCCCGGAGTACCGCCTTGCGGAAATCTCCCTTGCCCAAGAGTAGGCGTTCCGCAGTCTGGCGCTTTTTTGAGGAAAGTGCGGACGATAAAAGAAATTGATATTTGCAACCAGTGCCGTACCAAAATAAGCAGGGGCCGTGAACACTAGCAACCTCACCACCACCAGCATGATCCGCCACATGGCATCAAACACCCTAATAGGTGGCCGAGCCTGGGTCCACAATCAGGTTTGCGGGTCCACACCACTGCCTCCTCTTCCCTGTGTTACATGCTGGCCAGTCCCCCTGTCCAAGACGCAGGCCTGGATGCCTCCTGCCCGGCACCTGGACTTTCGCAAGCACCATCAGCTAGCACATCCACTTCTGTGTCCAGCGCAGTGTACAGATGTCCATACCATAGGGCCTTTGAACGAAAGCGCAAATACCCAGCCACCCACCCACAGGCCATAGCACTAAATGTGCAGTTTTCCAAAATATTGGCCCTGAAAAGGTTGCCATTTAGGCTTGTGGACACTGAGGCTTTCTGCAGCCGGCCCTCGTTACTCAGTCCCCAGCCGCCACTATTTTTCCCGGTGTGCCGCCCTCGCCTTACACCAGCATGTGTCCTGTAACATCACCCGTGCCCTGACCAACGCAGTTATTGTGAAGGTCCACTAAACGACTGACACATAGACAAGTGCTTGTGGCCAGTGACGCTACATTTCCCTGACAGCACACTGGGTGAACGTTGTGGAGGCCGGGAGCGAGTCGTACCCTGGGATGGCACAGGTGCTACCGACGCCAATGATTGCGGGCCCTACTTCCATCAGGCTTTCCCCACCACCTATATTAGTGGCTGCAACCCCCCCTTCTCCTCCTCCACCTACTCCGCCACTTCCACCTCTGAATTGTGATCTTGCAGCACCAGTCAGCCATCAGTCAGTAGCTGGAAAGCAGTGTAGCACTGCAGTGGGGAAGCGGCAACAGGCCGTGCTTAGGTGACAAAACAGCACACCGCTGCAGAGCTGTGGCAGGGTATAAGGGAACAGACTGAGCTGTGGTTCTCACCACTCAACCTACAACCAGGCATGTTTGTGTCTGATAATGGCCGTAACTTGGTGGCGGCTTTGGAGCTCGCACACATACCATGCCTATCCCACGTGTTCAACTTAGTGGTTCAGCAGTTTCAAAAAACCTACCCCAATTTTCCTGAGCTACTGGTGAAGGTACGCCGCGTGTGTGCCCATTTCCGAAAGTCATCTACAGCTGCCGCCGGTCTGGCAGCGCTGCAGCAGCGCTTGCAATTGCCAGCTCACTGACTGTTGTGCGATGTGAGCATGCCACGTTCCACATATTGGCCAGGCTTTGTGATGCAGCAGAGGAATCAACACAGATGGTGAGCGGCGATGCCGCTATTATCAGTGTAACCATCCAACTTCTGTGTCTACTGAAACGCTCGCTGCTCACAATAAAGGCGGACGCTTTGCATGTGGAAGAGGTTGAAATGGGGGAAGACAGTACACAGGGTGATTAGCCCAGACCACCCTCAGTTTGTCTTCTCAATGCAAATTAGATGATGAGGAGGAGGAGGGAGCAGGAGACGGTTGCCTCCGCTACAGAGGGTAGTACCCATAGCAGGTTTATTCCATCTGTTCAGCGTGTATGGGCCGAAGAGAAGGAAGAGATGAGGAGATTGAGAGTCATCCTCCTGATGAGGACAGCCTTGTCTTGTCTGTTGGGACTCTTGCACACATGGCTGACTTTATGTTATGTTGCCTTTCCCGTGACCCTTGCGTTATACGCATTTTGGCCAATACCGATTACTGGTTGTTAACCCTTCTCAACCCCCGCTACAAAGAGAACTTCTCGTCTCTCATTCCTGTGGTGGAGAGGACTAGCAAAATGGTGCAATACCAAAAAGGTTCTTGTGGAAAAATTGCTCCAAAAATTCCAGCTGACACACTGGCGGGCAGAGTACGTAGTTCCTTGGGCAACCGAGGAGGGAGATGAGGGGAACACACAGCAGTTCCAACAGAGGAAGGGCAACACTCTTCAAGGCCTGGGACAGTGTCATGACACCCCGCCAGCACCTCACCTTGATGCCTGGCCTACTGTCACAAGGAGGGAAAATTTTGTAAGATGGTAAAGGAGTACGTAGCAGGACTATGTCTGCGTCTTCAATGATCGTAGTGTGGCTTATGTCCAAGCTGGACATGTGGCACGCAGTGGTGCTCTACGCCTTGGAGGTGCTGGCCTGCCCTGCCGCCAGCGTTTTGTCAGAGCGGGTATTTAGTGCTGCTGGGGGCATAAAAAACTGATAAGTGCATCCGCCTGGCAACTGAAAATGCTGAGCGGTTGACTTTTATCAAAATGAACAAGGCCTGGATTTCCCCTGACTTCTCTACTCCACCAGAGGAAAGTGGCTGAACATAAAGGCACTGTGGCTTTTATGGTGTATTGAATACACTGTATTCCCATGCACCCTTTCCACCACAAAAAAGGGTATATGGTTCAATCTTCCTTTTCTCGTCCTCCTCTTCCTCCTCCATAATATCAACATGCTTATTAGGCTGCCCTCGCTCCTAAAGTTTTAGAGAGTCAGCTCAGCAGCAGGCCCTCGCCCATAATTTTTTCCATGGTCAGATCAGCAGCAGGCACTCGTCCTAATGTTTTAGAGAGTCAGCTCAGCAGCAGACCCTCCACCATCATTTTTTTCGATGGTCAGCTCAGCAGCAAGGCCTCACCCCTAATGTTTTAGTCAGCTCGGCAGCAGGCCCTCGCCCATAATGTTTTAGATGGTCAGCTCAGCAGCAGGCCCTCGCCATAATTTTTTAATGGTCAGATCAGCTGCAGGCCCTCGCCCCTAATGTTTTAGATGGTCAGCTCAGCAGCAGACCCTCACCCCTAATGTTTTAGATGGTCAGATCAGCAGCAGGCCTCGCCCCTAATGTTTTTGAGGAGTCACGAGCAGGCCTTGCTCCTAATGTTTTTGGGGGTCACCAGCAGGCCATCAATCATAAGTTTTCAAGGGTGTGTATGATGCCCTCCTTTATGTGTAACAAAGGGTGTATTGGAGTGCCGGTTCCTTGTAATTATTGGCAGCCCTTTCACTAGTGCATAGGCTTTATAAGTGTAGTAGTCACACTACCTGAACAATTGTACCACAATGTGAATGAGGCACTCCCTTTACGTGATATACAGGTTGTATCAGAGTGCCTCTTCCTTGTAATTTTTTTCAGCACTTGCACTTTATATACACGTAAAATATACAGGAAAGAATGACTTCCTAACAATTTTTTCTCTAAAATCGATTTTATCTTTGGTTTTGTTGTGTCTGTAAAAGTGGCATACTGCTCGACAACATCATTCCCAGCAGCGACCTGGGAGTCCAAGATGCATCCAGACATCCTCCCCATGCTGTTCCCGAACCATTATAGTGGTGTTTCCATCAATTTCTGACCTTTTCATGTGAAGCAGACACCCTCCCCTCTTCAGAGCAGGGGGTGCCTGGTTTAATGCTTGGGTTCTCCCTATTGACTTCTATGTGCTCGGTAGATGAACCGAGCATCCTGCTCGATCAACACTACTTGTGACGCAATTTCGATGGCACAAACAGTTTCCAGAGGGAGAAGAATCAGTGCGTCTCCCTTGGCCCTCTAAACACCTTCACCTCTAGGTCAGGTTAAAGAGCGATATCACCACTCCTTCCGACAATATAGGACTCAGATTTTTAAAATCACCACCTCCAGGAAAACTACTTGACAAGGCATCTGCCTTGATGTTCTTAACCCCAGGACGATAGGTGACAATGAAATTGAATCTGGTGAAAACAAAGACCATCTGGCTTGCCTCTGGTTCAGTCATTTAGCCGACTCTAGTAAGCCGGTTTTTGTGATCTGTGAACACCATGATTAGATAAATCACCCCTTCTAACCAATGACGCCATTCCTCAAAAGCCAAATTAATGTCTAGGGACTCTCTGTTACCCACATCATAATTTCTCTCTGCGGAAGAGTTTTTTTTTTAGGGAGACGGGCCCTGCGATAAAACTGCTCCTACCCCCACTTGGATGCGTCCACTTTCACAATGAAAGGTTGTGATACATTTGGCTTCACCAATATAGGGACAGAAGAGAAGCATTCCTTAATCGCAAAAATAGCTCACAACGCCCGAATCAGACCAAACTGGGACATCTGTCCCTTTCTTAGTAATGTCCGTTTAAGGGTTTTACTATTGTCAAATAATTCTGAATACATTTCAGTAACTAGTTGTTGAACCCAAAAACTGCATAAGAGCCTTCAGATTTTTGGGTCGATCCCAGTCCAATACAGCACGGTTTTCTCTGGAATCCATTCGAAAACCTGAAGATGACAGCAGGAAGCCCAAAACTGCACCTCGTGTACAGCATAAACACACTTCTCTAATTTTGCACCTGTCTAACGTGATCCAGATGTGTTTCCATGCTTGGAGAATAAATTAGAATGTCATCCAAATACGCGACTACAAAACCTCCCCATGGTGATGAAAAATGTCATTCACAAAAATGCTGGGAAAACCGCAGGATCATTGGTCAACCCGAAAGGCATGACCAGGCTCTCAAAGTGCCCCTCAGGAGTATTAAAAGCCCGTCTTCCATTCATCCCCTTACTTGATCCTAACCAAATTATATGCCCCCCTTAAATCCAAACTTGGAGAACACCTTGGCACCAATAATCTGGTTAAACAAATCGTGAATCAAAGGAAGAGGGTAAGGATCACAGACAGTAATCCGATTGAGTTCACGGAAATCCAGACATGGTCAAATATCTACGTCCATTTTTTTAACAAAAAAGACCCTGCTGCCACAGGAGACTTGGAAGGTCTTATGTGTCCTTTAGTCAAACTCTCGGCAATATACTCTCTCATGGGCAGTCTTTCAGGTTCAGAAAAGTTATACAACCTAGATTTTGGCACTTAGTTCCGGGAATAAGATTGATAGGACAATATATTCCCGAAGTGAGCTAAATCCTGGCATCCACTCTCAGAAAACACGTCAGCAAAATCAGATATAAGGAGGGTAATGTCTTAGTAGTTTAAAACAGAAAAAAGATGTATTCAGACAATTGTCAAGCAATAATCACCCCAAATCCAGAATCTGTCTAGCATGCAATCAATGGTTGGATTGTGCTTGCTTAACCACGGTTAACCCAGAACCACCTGAGCAGGGAGACCCTCCAACACAAAACACGAGATAAATTCCTTGATGAAAGTCACCCACTCTTAATCCGATTTCATTCACCACTTGAGATAAATACCTCTGAGCTAGAGGTGCAGAATTAATAGCAGTAAAAGACAAATGCATATTTTCTGACTCTCCTCTCACCCCTCCAAGAGTCAGATGGGAATTAAAATGTCCCTATTTTTTCTTTTTGCGTTGAATGCATTGACATACTCTGATAAAAATGTCCATTTTGTCTGCAGAAAAAAACACACTCCCCTCCTATTACCAGTATGCTTAAAGCGGATCCAGAGTAACTCCCCCTAATTGCATGAGTTCGTCCTCAGACATAAACCCAGGAGTAGCTTCACCCAAAGTGTCAGAGAAGGACGATACATCATGTGATAGTACGTCCTGAGAGTGGGGGGGCCCCTACGATCTTTCTCTCAGGAGTCTATCCATGGATATAGCCAGAGACATAGCAGCCTCCAGAGACACTGGGTTTCATGAAAGGCCAAGGCGTCCTTCAGCCGCTCTGATAACCTTGACAAAACTGGCTATAGAGGGCCGGATCGTTCCACTCCATATCCGTAGCCCACCTCCTAAACTCAGAGCAGAAAATCTCAGTGGAACGATCACTCTGATGAAGGCCATGCAGCTTGGTTTTGGCTAGAGAGGTCCGATCCGGATCATCAAAAATTTGAAAAATTCATCTACCAACCGGAGAGACTACGATTTGGTCAGCAGAGAAAAAGCCAATGACTGTGCATCCCCCTTAAAGAGGACCTTTCACTAGTTTAAAAACTAAAAACTAACTCCCCAGGCTATGAGCTGTGCGCTACGATTGGCCAGCTCTGCAGCAAGGGACAACCCTAATACAAAAACTGCGCCCAGTACAACACAGGGAGCTGCGGACACCGGAGCCTATACCGGGCGAACGGAGCGGCGCCCAGACATACTAGTAAGTGCAGGGGGACCCTGTGCGCCTCTCTGCCCACTGATATAGTTAGTTTTTAGTTTTTAACTAGTGAAAGGTCCTCTTTAAGCAAGGAAATAAACCACACCAACTCGCTGTTTCTCATCTCCAGCTGAGTGTGGACATAGCCTAAAATACAGCTTGCACGCCTCCCTAAACAAAATGAAATTAATAGTCCCCCAGAGAATCTGTCTGGGAGGGCAAACTTTAGGTTCAAGACAGGCCTGGTAACCGCCACCACCACCACTAGGACCAGCATACTGTGGTCTCTGATCTGTGAGGACAGTCGTGCGGAGGTCCGCTACTATTAAGAAACCTAGTGTATTAGAGCTATAGTCCAATTGGACACCTGCAGGTTTGCGGGCTCCATAGAAAAATCGTGAATTCTTCATAATCTGCAGTGTAAAATCAACCATGGGGGGGGGATAAAAATCACCCCCTTTCCCCACAATAAAAATCTAAATTCAAATCATAAGCACTTCCACATCCCAAAAGGCCCTATTAAAATATAAAAGGTTTTGCGAATGCCATAAAAGGAAAAAAAAAATTAAAAACGGCCAATTTGGAGTTTTCTCTTCGCTTCACTTTCCAAAAGAAATTTCATTTCAAAATTGTTTCACTAAAAGCTACGTGTCACCCTCGCCAAAAAAATTAGCCCACACAGAACTTTTGTAGATGGAAATATAAAATGTTATGGGGGTCAGAATATGCCAATGCACAAAAAAAATATAAAAAAATTTCAAAGTTTTACATTTTTTCAGTATTAAAGCACAAGAAAAACTATACAAATGTGGTATCACTGTAATCATACTGACCTGGAGAATAAAGATGAACAGTTCAGTTTTTCCACATAGGGAACACCATAAAAAAATCAACATAAAACTATAACACAATTATGATTTTTTCCCAGTTTCACCCTATTTGGAATATTTCTCCCGTTCTACTGCATTTATGAAATATAAAATTTTCCTTTAAAAAGTACAACTTGTTCTGCAAAAAATAAGCATACAGCTATGTGATGGGAAAAAAAAAAAATTTAATGGTTCTTGGAAGGCAGAGAGTGAAAAACAGAAACGCAAAAATAGAAAATGTTGTGAAGATGCTGCCAGAATAACATATCCAAAATATCTAAGCCCTCACCGCACTAAACAATTTGGGGGAGATTTCTCAAAACAGTGTAAAGGAAACTGGTTTAGGTGCCCATAGCAACCAATCAGATTCTACCTTTCATTTTCCAAAAGGAGCTGTGAAAAATGGTGGAATCTGATTGATGTATACAGCGATGAGGGCTTAGATATTCTGGATATGTTCTTCTGGCAGCATTTGACACCAACATCTGTTTTTCACTCAATCTTTCAATCTCCCCTTTGACTTTGATTTATCAACAGGGTACCATTTGAAGTTTTTTACATTTGTGTATTTGTGAAATAGTATTTGTCAGGTTTTCTCATAAATTTCTAAATAAAATAAAAAAATAAGGAAACTGAAAAAAATTACTTTGTGCAACCATTACTTTTTAATACTCCATTACACAGCTAAGTGAAGGCTTGTTTTTTCAGGGACAAAGTGCCCAAAAATCAGACATTTTGATTTTGTCCATTACAGCGTTCATAATTCAGGATATATACATTTACTATTTTAGTATTTTGGACATTTTCAGACCTGGCGATACCAATTATGGTTAGTTTCTATTGTCTATTTTTATAAGTAAAAATGGGAAAGGGTAATTTGAATTATCTAATACTTATTTTTTTATATTTTTATAAACATTTTTATATATTTATTTGTAGTCCACCTAGGTGACTTGAAACACTTGTGTATTGTTCGACAGTTTATACAATAGACCCTCAAAACATTAGTATTGCAGTCTATAGTGCTTATTTCTAGAGTTGAGTGAACCCAAACTGCAAAGTTTGGGCTTGTACCTGGACCCGAACCCGACTTTTTCACTGAAGTTCGGAGTTCGGGTTGATTTTATTATTTTCCGTTATAACATGGTTATAACGGAAAATAGCATTCTTAGGACAGAATGCTAAATAAAAATATCTATTGAGGGGATAAAAATTAATAAAAAAAACTCACCTCATCCACTTGATATAGGCAGCTGGTATCTTTTTCTTCAGGACCCTGCAAAAAGACCTGCTGTGACGTCACCCCGCGCTCACACGTGGTGATCGTGGTGACATCACCGCAGGCCCTTTTGCAGGTCCAGAAGAAAAGAAGATACCGGCTGCGCGATCAAGTGGATGAGGTGAGTTTTTTTTTTATAAACCCCTCAATAGACATTTTATTAAGCATCTGTTTTAAGAATGCTATTATTTTCCGTTATAACGGAAAATAATAAAGTGAAGTTCGGGTCCCATTGACTTAAATGGGGGTCCGGGATCGGAGGTGAAGTTCGGGTCCCAAACCCTAACTTTGACCTGGAAGTTAGGCGAACCCAAGCAAAACCCGAACTTCCAGGGTTCGCACAACCCTACTTATGACAACTTCTTATTCTTCTTTTCATGCTCTGCCACAGGCAGGGCTTAATAGCAATTACTTGTGTGATAGGCTTGGGAAGCCCCAGGCTGGGCACCAATAAAAATAGGCAATGGAGGACAGATGGAGGCTACTCCCTCTGTTTAGCCACTCAGATGCCGCAGTCACTATTGCCTTTGGTTATCTGAGAGGTTAACTGACCAGGATTGGAAACTGCCTCCCGGATAACACAGCCAGCAACTGCCTGGATCTTACTCCATAAACCTCTTCTACCATTATAAAACACGTGTATGGCAACATGTAGGAGAAGGTTAATGGATTGCAGTTGCCATTACATTCTAGCCGTTATGAGTTTTTGAGACTTTAGTAAGGGGATTTTCTGTAAAGTGCATAAACCAGATGTAAGGGGTTTAGAAGAAAGTCAGCAGTGATAAAGCATATTAGACAAGAGTAGAGATGGCCCTTGCGGTTGGCCCGGCGGTCGTTATGCGGCGAAACTTTGCTTGTTCGCAATACGCCGAAACAAGCGAACATAAGGCGATATCCATCGACGCCCTAATATTTTGCATTGTGCATAACTTTGACCCATGACACATCCATCAGGTGGGACAGGACAGCCAATTGAGACATTTAAGCACATAGACACACACACTACCCTATAAATAAACCCAATCTGGCCACCATTTTACATTTAGTCTTTTGCCAGTGTAGGTAAAGGTTGCTGTGTGGAGCAGGAACAGAGTGTTAGGGACACCAAACGCTAGCTAATAGGGCCACAAAAGTCATTTTAAGGACTGGTATAGGTGTGCTATCTATAGGTGTGACATACAGAGGGCTGTGATATACTTATAATATACTTTCTAACAAAGAAAGTATATATAGTGCCAATTGTATGTACAGCCGTTGTGTGTGGTTCTGCTGCGTACTGCAGCTATACAGAGGGACAAACGCTATTGGAATAACTAATTGCAACTGGTGTGAGATACCAGTTGTTCCCCAAAAAATGATTTAGGCAGGATGTGAAATAACTATAATATACTTTCTATATAGTGCATTTGTGTTGTGCAGCAGTTGTGTGTGGTTCTGCTGCGATACCGCAGCTATACAGAGGGACAAACGCTATTAGAACAACTCATTGCAACTGGTGTGATATACCAGTTTCCCCCCCCCAAAAAACTGACTGAGGCAGGGGTGTGATATACCTATAATATACTTTCTATTTTTATATAGTGCATTTGAATTGTGCAGCAATTGTGTGCGGTTTTGCTGAGATACCGCAGCTATAGGACAAACGCTATTGGAACAACTAATTGCAACTGGTGTGATATACCAGTTGCCCCCCCCCAAAAAATGATGAGGCAGGGGTGTGATATACCTATAATATACTTTCTATTTCTATATAAAGCATTTGTATTGTGCAACAGTTGTGTGCAGTTCTGCTGAGATACACAGCTGTACAGAGGGACAAACGCTATTAGAACAACTAATTGCAACTGGTGTGTTTATACCAGTTGCCCCCCAAAATAACAGATTGAGGCAGGGGTGTGATATACCTATAATATACTTTTCTATATAGTGCATTTGTATTGTGCAGCAGTTCTGTGTGGTTCTGCTGAGATAACACAGCTATACAGAGGACAAACGCTATGGAACAACTAATTGCAACACTGGTGTGATATGCCAGTTGCCCCCCCCCCCCCCCCCCCCACAAAAAAAAAAAAAAAAGATTGAGGCAGGGGTGTGATATACTATAAATATACTTTCTATATAGTGCATTTGTATTGTGCAGCAGATGTGTGCGGTTCTGCTGCGATACTGCAGCTATACAGAGGGACAAACGCTATTGGAACAACTAATTGCACACTGGTGTGATATACCTGTTGCTCCAAAAATAACTGATTAAGGGATTTGATATACCTGCCTCCAGCTAATAATCATTATGGGGTTCTATATACCTGCTTCCACAAATACTGCTCTTTCATATAAACTTTGTCAAAGGGTCATTTTAAAATGACAGGCAGAGGAAGAGGCAGGCCATTCCGCAGGGGTGGTAGGGGTCAGGCAGGTGCACCAGCAACGGCTGCCACCCAGCGGTCTGACAACAGTACCCAGATCAGCCCAAGGACGGAGGTTCCCGCTGTTGTTGCCTACTCTGAGATCTCTAATGTCAGTGGTGTTGAAGGTGACGATGATGACGTGTCGATGGATGTCACGTGGGTGCACACAAGAGAGGAAGAGGAAGGGAGTTCAGAGGGAGAGACAGAGCAGCAGATAGGGGTAGAAGTAGGATAAGCAGGCAGAACTCGCAGTGCACAGGAGGCAAAAAGTAGACTGCAAATGTATCTGGAGCGAGCCAATCCATCTGGCGCTCCCAGGACGCCGGCACATGGCTCCGCAGTTTGGACTTTTTTTTAAAGTGTCAGCTGCTGAAATAGTGTTGCCATCTACAGCCTGTGCTGTCAACGCAGAAGTCGCAGTAAACCAACACTCACCTATGGATGACCGCCTTAAGAAGACACCTGGCCTCCCATCACCGAGCCCAATGGGAGCAACTACCGTCAGAACCCACAAAGCCACACTCCCAGCGCTCCACATCCTGCCTCTTCTCCTTCTCCTTTTGTTCCTACTCCATTTGTCCTCCACTCCACCTTCCTCCGTGCCATTGTCGCGTTCATCTGGCAAAAAGCAGGCTTCCGTGGCCCAAATGTTCGAACGTAAAAAGTTGATCACGCCCGCTAGGCCTCTTGCCCAAGGCTGATGCGGCTTTGTCGGAACCACTAACACGACAACTACTGCCATATAAATTGGTGGGACTCAGAGGCCTTTAGAGAATTTGTGGCCATTGGCACACCGCAATGGAAGGTCCCCGGATTGAAATATATCTCCCAGAACGGCATCCCAGAGCTATATGGCCATGTTCAGGGGCAAGTGAATGTATCTCTGGCACACAGTGTCGGTGCCAAGATACATCTGATCACAGACACATGTCTAGCAAACACGGGCAGGGAAGGTACATAAAACTATTACTGCCCCACTGGTGAAACTTCTGATGGCTGTCAAGCATGCAACCCGTGGCACCCGTGGATTAGGTGTTACCAGGGCCGGTACAAGGCAGGGCCGAAGGAGCGGGTGCCCTGGGCGCTACCATTTGCGGACAGGAGGGGGGCGCAGGTGAAGTGCCAGCCACGGCCCCCCCCTACATCATGCTGTGCCCCCCCATGTGCCCCCCCCAACTAAAATGACCCCCCCCCCCAAGTGAGCAGCCGCCGCCGGGCACAGGGAGATGAGCGCTTCCATTGCGCTCATCTCCATTGTAAACTGTCTGTGCCAGCGCGAGGTGCAGGGGAGGGAGAGGCGTGTCCCCTTCCTTTCCTCTGATAGGCTGCAGGCAGGCACCGAAGTGGAGGAGAGGCCCCGCCCCCTAATACTCCTGTTTACCTTTCTAAAGCTAAAGGGACCTTTGATGATGTCATCACAGGTCCTGTAAGGGAACTGCACAGTGTAAAGTGTAGTTCCCAGGTTAGAACAGTGCATCTGCCAGGACCTGTGATGACATCATCTTCAACATCACAGGTCCTGCAGAATCTAGCAAAGGAACTGCACCAAAAATTGGTGTAGTTCCTAGGTTTCAAAGGTACATCTGCCAGGACCTGTGATGACATCATCACAGGTCCTTCAACCCCTAACAGCAAGTATTAAAAGTTCACAAGCAGCTCTGTATTGATCCATACAGACTGGAATGGAGAGGTAAGAGGAGGTCCTCCACTTTTCATCATTTACCCCCCCCCCCCCCATGCCCTGTTTTTACTCATTGCTCACTCATGTATACTACTTCAGACAGTTACCACTACCTCATGTACCTCACAGTGACTATAATGCATAACTGACCACATATTTCTATAAACACTGCATCTACAGTATTATACCTTCTATGTGTCACATCAATACACTGCTCTGTATATATATATATAAATATATATATACACACCACATACATGCACACACACTGCATATATTACACAGTATTATACATGCAATATGTACAGATAATATAGTATATACCGCAGTGCACTGATATGTGAGGTATGAGGTATAATAGATGCTGTGTGTACAGATATCAGTACACTTCTGTATATACTATATATGTGAGGTACGAGGTATAATAGATGCAGAGTGTACAGATATATAGTATATACAGAAGTGTACTGATATGTGAGGTACGAGGTGTCAATACACTGCTGTATTTACTATATACCTGTACACACTGCATCTATTATACCTCGTACCTCACATATTACACTACTGTATATACTGTATACACATGCATATATTATACCCCGTACCTCAACAATACAGTACACAGCTGTATATACTATATACCTGTACACACTGCATCTATATTACCCTGTACCCTCACATATCAGAACACTAGGGAATATACTATATACCTGTACACACTGCATCTATTATACCGCGTACCTCACATAACTGTACACTGCTGTATATATATACATCTGCATCTATTTATACCTCTTTTGTGTGCCAGGGCTGTTTTGTAATCCCATTCCGCCCTGATGGCATAAATTATAAAACGCAGCAGCAAGAATAGTTCATGGAACAAAGGAGGGGCTATAAAAGGGGAATGGGGGGCCCAATTTTAGATTCCTGCTATGGGGCCAGTGATTTTTTATGTACGCCCCTGGCTGCAGGCACTAGGCCGGCAGCCTATCAGAGGCCGGCGCAATGACGTCATCGTGCGCCTGAGCCCTACATTACAGCGTGGGACACAGGAAGAGGCAGCATCGCATCGCTGACACTTAGGTAAGTATAAGTGTTTTTTTTTTGTTTTTTTTACAATAGTGTTACTGGCACAATTGGGGGGGCTTATTACAAAACTGGCACATGATGATGGGGGGGACTTTATACTGGCACATGATGATGGGGGGAACTTTATAGTGTCTGTGACTTTCAAAGTCCACAGTCCTTTGTTCTATTGCTTTAAGTATATTCTTGTTTTGAAACAACATTGATTCTTTCTTAAAAACGGGGGGGTGGGGGGAGCGGGGGCGCAGTTTGCCATCTTCGCCCTGGGCACCAATGGCCTTGTCCCAGCCCTGGGTGTTACCGCCATGGATAGCATGCAGGCCTGCCTCTCTTCTCCTCCTTCTACTTCCATCTCCATCTTCTCCTCGGCTGACTCCTCCTTTTCCATTGCTACGCCTCTTCTGCTGCACCCCCCAAGCTCCCAGAACCTATTCGACGTGCCAGGTGAGACGTTGCCATGCTGTGCTGCGGCTGTTGCGCCTGGAAGCAAGAGCCACACCTGTCCTGCACTCCTTTTAGCTCTACGGTCATAGGCCAATCAGTGGCTAACCCCGCTTAAATTGACAGTTGGTAAAGTGGTGTGCGACAACAGTGCCAATCTGCTGAGCATGCTGAAACAGGGCAAAATTACACACGTGCCATGCAGGCAAACTTCCTGAACTTAGTCGTGCAGCGATTCGTTGGCAAATGCCCCAGGGTCCAGGACGTATTGCGGCAGATGTCTGATTTGTGACTGCCCACGCGCTAGAACTCCACCTTGTATATTCTTGATAGGCTGCTCCAGCAGAAACGTGCCGTTAACGACTACCTGTACAAACTCTGCGATAGGACAGGTTCTGAGGAGCTTGTATTTTTTCACCGCGCCAGTGCCTGTTCATGCGCGATGCATGCAGACTTCTGGGGCCATTTGATGAGATCACCAAACTGGTCAGCCGCAGCAAGACGCCATCAGTGACATTTTACCTTACGCCTTCTTTCTGGAGCGAACATTGCGTCGTATCATTGATAAGCCGTCGAGGAGCAGGAACAAGAGGAAGTCGCAATACTGAAAGAATACTCCATCTGAGACAAAGTCAGCATGAGTCTGAAGAGGAGTCAGAGGAGGATGGTGCCTGGGGGGAGGAGGAGGAGGAGCAAGAAGAGCAGGCTTTAAACTTTTCTGGGATCCCTGGTGTTGTCCATGGATGGGGGAGCAGACCGAGGACAACATTCTCCTGGGCGATGAGTAGGAGCCAGGCCCCTCCACCGCTTTCAATTTAGTGCAAATGGGTGCCTTCATACTCCAGTGTTTGAAGAGGGACCCCCGTATAAAAAGCATAAAGGGCAAGGACCAGTACTGGGTGGCAACGTACTTAGACCCCCGGTACAAACACAAAATGGCAGCATCACAGAGGGCTGTCAGAATTCAGCATTTCCGGGCCTTGCTTCGAGAGATGCTGCATTCTGCTGTTGCGGGCGCTGGCAGAGGAATTTCCACCCACAGAGAAACTGTTGCGGGTACCAATCCTACCGCGCATGCAAGAAGAGGGCGGTTTGAAGATGCGTTGATCACTTCAGATATAAGATCATTCTTGCAGCCAACCCATCGACAGCCACCCTCTGGATCCAGCCTCAGGGAACGCCTATAGACCGACAGATGTCCGACTACATTGGGTTAACGGCTGATGTGGACGCCTCTGAGAAGCGAGGAACCCCTTGACTTACTGGGTGTACAGGCTTGAACTGTGGCCAGAGCTGGCACAAATTTGCCATGGAACCTTTGGCTTGCCCCTCGCCGAGTGTCCTGTCCGAAAGGACGCAGCAGGGGGGATCGTGACCGAAAGCGCACTCGCCCTAGCTCACGACTACCTCACATTATTTTAAATGAATGAGGCATGGATTTCGGAGGAATTCAAACACCTCTGATGACCATGTTTAATTGAATGTTACCTATTACCATTGTTTTTTTTTTCAAGAGGTAGGATTACGTTAGCCATGTTTTTAATCCAATTTTATAATTTTAGTTCTTTGAAACATATGTATTTGACATGTATTTTACTGGCCTGCAGTAAAATTTGATATCCAATGACCGTCATTATACCTCCAGCCACATAATCACCTTGATGTTTTCTGTGCATTGAATGCCTATGTTTGGGGAGTGTACTCCACTGGCCTGCAGTAAAATTGATATCCAATGACCGTCTAATATACCTCCAGCCACATAATCACTTGATGTTTTCTGTCCGGTGAATGAATAATTTTTGGGGCCTGTAGTCCACTGGCCTGCAGTAAGATTGATATCCATTGACCGTCTAATATACCTGCCAGCCACATAATCACTTGATGTTTTCTGTCCAGTGAATGAATAATTTTTGGGGCTGTAGTCCACTGGCCTGCAGTAAAATTGATATCCATTGACCGCCTAATGTACCACCAGCCACCATTATCAATTGTTCTTTCTGTACTGTGAATGAATAATTTTTGGGGCCTGTAGTCCACTGGCCTGCAGTAAAATTGATATCCATTGGCCGTCTAATATACCTCCAGCCACATAATCACTTGTTCTTTTCTGTACGGTGAATGCCTAATTGTAGGGGCCTCGGAGGAATTCAACACCCTGTGACGACAATGTGTTATCGAATTTCACCAATTCATCATTAGGGGTTTATTCAAGAGGGGGGATTATGTTAGCCATGTTTTTTAATCCAATTTTATATTTTAAGTTCTTTTAAACATATGTATTTGACATGTATTTGTACTGGCCTGCAGTAAAATTGATATCCAGTGAAGGTCTAATTTACCTCCAGCCACATAATCACTTGATGTTTTCTGTCAGGTGAATAAAAAAATTTTGGGGCCTGTAGTCCACTGGCCTGCAGTAAAATTGATATCCATTGACGTCTAATATACCTCCCAGTCACATATCACTTGATCTTTTATGTACGGTGAATGCATAATTTTTGGGGCCTGTAATCTAACTGGCCAACAGTAAAATTGTTATACGGTGACCGCCTAATGAACCTCCGCCACATTATCAATGTTCTATTCTGTACGGTGAATGAATAATTTTTGGGGCCTGTAGTCCACTGGCCTGCAGTAAAATTGATATCCAATGACCGTCTAATTACCTCCAGCCAACATAATCACTTGATGTTTTCTGTCCGGTGTGAATGCCTAATGTTTGGGGCCTGTACTCCACTGGCCTGCAGTAAAATTGATATCCAATGACTATCTAATATACCTTCAGCCACATAATCACTTGATGTTTTCTGTCTGGTGAATGCCTAATGTTTGGGGCCTAAAATAAAAATTTTCTGGGCTCCATCAGGGCTCATTTTTGACAGTTTCCCTTAAGACGCGTAAAATAGCCCCTGATTAAAATACATATTTTTGTGGGATTTTTTGCCATTGATCCCCCTTTGGTATGTCACAGTCCATGTTGTGGGACGATTTGTGCACTTCTAGTAAGTATTTTGTGGCTGAAAATATGACCTGAAGGTTTTTCAGTTTTGCCTGCCATTAAAGTGAATGGCGCCCGCTCGCGACGTGCAGATCGTGAACATTTGATCGTGTTCACCTCGATCGCGTTTGCAAATCGTCCTGGCCGATGTTCGTCCATCACTAGACAAGAGTAGACCCATTGCTCTATGGGTCTAGAGATGAAGGAGAAATTAAAGATGGGTTATTGGTTAGCAGTGCAAGGCGGGTGGAGAGTTTTTTTTTAGCATTAAGGTTAAGAGCATGTTTTACACAGGAGGAAAAGAACATTAATTTATACAAATGGACATGTTCTAACATTCTAACATTACTAATCAAATATTTTTATATAAGGCCATCTGAAAGGACAAATATTCAGCACTGTCATTTTTTTTACCATTTTATATTGTTTTTGGCATGACCGTAATACCAGTATTAATAGCAACGGTACCTAGAATTGTTCTCTAAAGAACACAAAAACCAAAAGGTGTAACAGAAGGATAAAAGCTGAACAAACAGCAGCTGTGAACAGTCCGCAGGAACATGATGTACGATACCACCTCTTGTCCATGCTCTGCTATTTAAAGATAGTGTTTCTAAAGAGCTCCAGGACTGAACAGAGGAGGATGCTCAAAGATGGTTCTGCTTTTTTCCAGGTTGAGAAAAGGAAGTGGTGTGAAGAAATTATTGTGTTCTCCTTACCCCCCAAACAAGTTGCAAAACTGTAGCCTGTATTCTCATAAGGCTGGATCCTTGAAACCAAACATATGAGTAACAAAGATATTACATGCAAGCTGTCTAGAAAGTTACGCCAACCGCCATGGCAGTCTTCAGGGCAGTAAGTTTGTACAGAGATTGATAGAAAAATTAGAGCTAAGCTATTTGAATTTGCACAAATTTGATTTGTTATGAATTTCCCAAAAGTTTTAGATTTCAGCAAATTGGGAACGTTTGGGATTCGACCTGTACAAATTGCTCAAAAGGGCCACTGCCGTTCAGATACAGATCACAAGACAGAGAAGAAGGATCACATGACTTTGAGTGGCAGCCCAGTTGGCTTCTCCATAATGCCATGCAGGCCATCTAGCACAGCCAATTATGAGGGGCTATAGGTGTGGGTCCCTGATGACTGCCGCTTTGTGGGGGATACACATATAAGAGAGAAGACATCTGACAGGAAGAGATGGTAAAGCACAGAATACAGATATTGTCACAGTGAGGAGTAGAGAATAGTCAGTTACGGTATGTTCGTTTATGCTGGAAAGCAGCCGGATCACTGCATTACAGTCAATGGGGTTAAGGCAGTGAACTGTAGAATCCGGCAATGTCAAATCTAGCTAAATCCAGCAGGGTGCTTTCTACCAGAACAGCCTGCTGTAATCGCTGCCACATATGCGAACATACTCTTAGATTCAAAATAAATTGATAGCGAGATAAATTTTAGAGAGACACTGGAGTCAGTGTCACTGTGTTAGTTAGTGAGAAACAGGCAGTCATTGCTATGATGTCATCAATAATATTAATTCTGGTCATGGACATGACGTCACTCACTGTCTTGCATCCGTGTCCATTCGAGAGGGTATTCACACCAAAGTGGACAAAATTGTCCTCTACAAGTGTGGAAAACAGTACATGAAAATGAATCAGGCATGGATTTGTGCCACCTCCTTCTTATGCCAATGAAAAGATCTGCCATTGCTGGTAGTGGGGACTGGCTATTCACAATGCCATTGATTCCACTGCCATTGTCTGCCTGTCCATTATATTCCATACAGTACTGCTGCTGCAGCTACTACTACACTTGTGCACCTGTGTAGGTCTAGTAGTAGTAGCAGCAGCATCTCCTGACTTGTCCATCATGTTCCATACTGTAGTGTTGCTGCTGAAAAATATAACTAAAACTTGAAACTGCTCCCCAAAAAGATAAATTTTTGATGGTTTTTACTTGCCAAGACCACCAGGCACACTGTCACATGTGGTCATGGTAGTGGAAATGGTGTATATACAGTAGTGTTAAAAAAATAGCCTGTTTTGGGTAGAAGTGATATTTTTACATAGCAAATGTCATGTTCTAATGAGGGTCCTACCGACCCCTAGAACATCTCCGAGGCATAACAAACCAAGGCAAGCAGACAAAGCAAGGACCAAAAACAAATACTTTACTAACAGAATCAGGACATGACAGTGAGGTCGACCAGCAGGTAAAGGTATAGTGGCAGGTAACACCACTGGAGGAAGTGCACCGGTTTGACTTGGGGCCACTTACCTGCAGAGACCGACGGTGCAAGCACCAGCGGTCCACACAGACATAAGGACTGGAACCCAGGCACACAAACTGGAACCTAAACAACCGCACAGGACACAGTTCAGTCAAGACAAAGGAAACCAGAACACAAGCAGATGTCTGGACCCATGCGGAATGACACATGGCGGTCAGAGGCAGAGCTGCACACATAGACTAGATGCTCTCCCTCTGAAGAACCCAGGAGCCCTCTCACCGAAGGCATAGACTCGGACTAGCAGATGCCTGTTTCCCATGCGTTTAGTCAATGGGTTAACAGACAGGACTGCACACAAGACATATAACCAGACTAACAGATGCCTGTTCCCCATGCAGAGTTAGTCCATGGACGAACAGACAGAGCTGCTCACAAGACATAGAACCAGACTAGCAGATGCCTGTTCCCCATGTGGAGTTAGTCCATGGGCAAACAGACAGCTGCACCGAAGACACAGAACTGGACAAAGTGACCTTGATGTCTCACTAGGTGACCACACAGATAGGGCAGAAGGAATATCCCCAGTTCAGGTGCATAGCTCCGGCACCCAGCTCACAGGTATATAAAGAGCAGGATAAGGTCATCTGACACCTAGAAGACATACCCAGACTATACCATTAAGGCCTCCTGCACACGGCCTCCTGCACACGACCGTTTTTCCGTGATCCGTGACCGTTTTTTCGTCCGTGGGTCTTCCTTGATTTTTGGAGGATCCACGGACATGAAAAAAAAGTCGTTTTGGTGTCCGCCTGGCCGTGCGGAGCCAAACGGATCCGTCCTGAATTACAATGCAAGTCAATGGGGACGGATCCGTTTGACGTTGACACAATATGGTGCAATTTCAAACGGATCCGTCCCCCATTGACTTTCAACGTAAAGTCAGGAGTTAATATACCATCGGATCAGAGTTTTCTCCAATCCGATGGTATATTTTAACTTGAAGCGTCCCCATCACCATGGGAACGCCTCTATGTTAGAATATACTGTCGGATTTGACTGCCCCCTGCTGCCTGGAAGCATCCGATCTCTTACAGGGGGCTGTGATCCGCACAATTAACCCCTCAGGTGCCGCACCTGAGGGGTTAATTGTGCATATCATAGTCCCCTGTAAGAGATCAGTTGCTGCCAGGCAGCAGGGGGCAGACCCCCCTCCCTCCCCAGTTTTAAATTCATTGGTGGCCGGTGCGGCTTCCATGGTTGCCATGACCTGTCACTTACCAGTAGGAGGAGCTCCCGGCCGGACCTGTCACTTACCAGTAGGAGGAGCTCCCGGCCGGACCTGTCACTTACCAGTAGGAGGAGCTCCCGGCCGGACGCAGAGATCGCAGCTCGCAGGTAAGTATAATGGTTCTACAAATTGCTAAGTAACCATGGCAACCGGGACTGCAGTAGCGTCCTGGTTGCCATGGTTACCGATCAGAGCCCCAGCGATTAAACTGGGACTCCGATCGGTACACTCCGCTGCCACCAATGATAGGGGGGAGATTTTAATTAGGAGGGGGGGGAGGGGAGGAAGGCCCACTGGCCACCAACGAGTTAACTACAGGGGAGGGAGGGGGGGGCCCACTGGCCACCAACGAGTTAACTACAGGGGAGGGAGGGGGGCCCACTGGCCACTAACGAGTTAACTACAGGGGAGGGAGGGGGGCCGGCCGCACTGGCCACCAATGAGTTAACTACAGGGGAGGGGGGGGTCACCAATGTGTTAACTACAGGGGGGGGGGCTGCCCCCTGCTGCCTGGCAGCACCTTCCAGGCAGCAGGGGGCAGTCATGTACACAGTTCTGTTAGTATATTCTAACCTGAAGCGTCCCCATCACCATGGGAACGCCTCTGTGTTAGAATATACTGTCAGTTCTGAGTTTTCACGAAGTGAAAACTCAGCTATGAAAAAGCTTTTATGCAGACGGACCTTCGGATCCGTCTGTATAAAAACTAACCTACGGCCACGGATCACGGACACGGATGCCAATCTTGTGTGCATCCGTGTTCTTTCACGGACCCATTGACTTGAATGGCCAGGATACACGGATCACGGATGCGGCTGCAAAATGGTGCATTTTCCGATTTTTCCATGAACCCATTGAAAGTCAATGGGTCCGCGAAAAAAAAACGGAAAATGGCACAACGGCCACGGGTGCACACAACGGTCGTGTGCAGGAGGCCTAACCCCACCAGAACCGAGACAACAGGGAGGGGAGCATGCATACACAAGTAGCAGTTTACACACAGGCTGCCGCAACTACACATACTGTAGGTCATAGCAACCAGCCTACACGGAATCCACTGCAGCCAGTACGCCAGAGAGCTACTAAAGCGAGTACTTACAGCAACCCGTGACACAGTAAACTACAAGGTGACACAGAATTTACTTGTAAATGTAGTATACCAATGAAACTTGGCCCAATACCGCAACAAATTCACTAATTAAGTCTAACTAGACACATGCCTATGGTATGAATCTATTACAAAACCTACAAGGAAATTACAAGACAGCATGAAAATACAATAATGTTTTATTAAGCATGATTCATAGGACAATACATTATAAAACAAAACAAGTGCAGGGACAAGGCGACATCACCAGAGGTAAGCACATTGGCAACAATTCATACTGCTCCATATAATAATGAGATTAAGTGCAATTGTATCAATATCATAAATAACCAAGGCAGAATATATTACCCATGCTGTGCTTCCTCCGGGACGGCCAACCCCGACGTGCATTTCGGCGAAACCTTCGTCTGGGGATGGCGTCATCACCGCAGAATTTACAATAAATACCCCCACCAACCAATCATAACATTGATTACATTAGCGTGCACACCTGAACCATATATGAGAATAATATCGCGGGCCGCAGCTTTGTGATGCGAAGCATCACGTGACAAATGAGTCACATGATCTACATAGGGTCACATGATGACGCCGGTACACCCCACAGGTTTACGGAGATGATATCAGCGACACCAGAAGCCAGATAGTGCATGCGCAGGCCTGCATAACAGCGCAATTTAGAAAAAAAGAGAAGGGACAAAAAAAGGAGAAAGTGCACTCAATATATTAATAATCCCATAAACATACGCATCACATCCAAAATGGCAGAAATTGGTGAAACTTGATAAAATATGTGATACAATGTAAATCAACACCCATGCTCAATTTGTATAGAAAACTGTATTATAAACGTGAGTAATGTGAACATAATTGTATGAAAAGTCAGAAATATAAAATCATAAATATGAAGATAAAAAAAAAGTGAAATCATGTGAAAAAATATATATGTGAATCTGATTATGTGAATAAAAATAATAACACTAACAAATATAATTATGTGAACATGATTAAGAAATAAATTGATGTTGCGAATATGTGAACATAATAGTATGGTATGTGGAATAAAGTTGACAAATATAATTATGTGAACATGATTAAAAAATAAATTGAATCTGTGAATGTGTGAACATAATAATATGATATGTGAAGTGAAACTAGACATGATTGAAAAAAAGACAAAACAATTTTTATACTAAATGATATGAAAAATATATATATTAATTAATATATTAATGATGTAATAATTGATGTGAGAGAAAAAAATATAATGTGCTGTAAATGATCCTAAGGTCCAGCAATATATTTGTGAATAAACCTAAAAGATGGAAGGTGGTTAATTACATACAATGACAACACTTATTAAATAAATAATAAATATACATAACATTTCACGATTAAAAACTATTAAAAACAATAAACATGTGCTGACCCAGGAAGTGCTTATAGGAAGGACGAAAAACCAGTGGACTCATTGAGTCCATTTGGGCGTAATGTATTCAGTTTCCAAACCCATTTGTATTCCAATTGAGCAAGTTTCTTTGATATATTTCCAGGTACGCAATCTATTCCCCGGACCTTCAAACCCTTGGGAACACAGGCATGGTACATTTTAAAATGTCTGGCGACAGGTTTCAGACTCATCACATCCCTTTCGTTGAGAGCAGTCGAAATATCATGAACATGCTCACGAACCCTGACTTTCAGCTCCCTTGTAGTAAGGCCCACATACTGTACACTTTTGGACATGGACATCTTGCCTAATAATTCACTGCTGTACTGGAGCAAGTCAGTCGATTTGAAAAACCTGCCCACCAGTAACATCAGAAAACTCAGCATTCCTTTCCATGTTGGTACATCCTATACATCTCCTACATGGGACAAAGCCCCATTTGGGTTTCCCTATCCCAGGGAAAATAGAAGGAACCAGTTTGATGTAAAGACTCCTTATGATCTTTAAAATTTTTAGATCTTCTTGCTACTACCGGAGGGCCCGAAGTGCCATACTTTCCAACAATTGGATCTGTCAATAGTACTGGCCAATATTTTTCCAAACAGGCCTTTATCTCAGACCATCTAGAATGATAACTAGTGATAAATATCAATAAATCTCACTTTATCATCTCTAGATTTTTTTTTGTCTTAGAGTATAGGAGATCAGAACGGGAGCAGGATTTTGCCCTCCTATAAGCATTTTTAATGCATCGTTGACTATATCCACGATTGGAAAAGCGTTGTTTTCAAGTGATTTGCATACTGTGGTTGTTGTCAGTGGAACATATTCTACGTCCTCTAAGGAATTGTCCAATTGGAATGGATCTAATCAACTGTGGAGGATGGGACGAGGAAGCGTGGAGAAAGGAGTTCACAGAAGTTGGTTTCCTAAATACACTTGTCAAGATGTTTGTTCTGTTTTATAATATATTGTCCTAGGAATCATGTTTAATAAAACATTATTGTATTTTCATGCGGTCTGGTAGGTTTTGTAAATGTAGTAGTGTAATGGAAAAAACAGACCCAAAAATTAGAACATGCATGCCGCTCATTCTGAGTAACTGAATTAATAATTCAAAGGGGTGTACTAATAATTATAATAAGTGAAAGGTGGAATATGATTGGTTGCTATGGACATCAAAGCCAGCTATCGTTTACACCAGTTTTGATAAATCTCCTCTATTGACTGGCCAAAAGAGAAATGGTGCAACATTACGTGGATTAATCAAAGCAAAATTGTTCTTTTTGGGTCTAGTGGCCACATACAGTATGTCAGACAACCCTGGAGCGCTGAATTCAAGCCACTGTACACTGTGAAGACAGTAAAGAATGGTGGTGAATCACAATATGGGCATGCTCGGACTGGCCTACAGGGGTACAGGTGAATCGCCCGGTGGGACCCTGAACAAGGTGGACCCCTAGTCTCCCACCCACTGCACCAGTGGCTCATAACACAGTAGACTTACTGCACTACATACATATATTCAATGTACAGCACCTCAACCAGCCTATGTTCAGATAAAAAACTCGATAGATTATTAAAGAAACTACCCAGTTTATTATTACAGACACGATCAGATAGCCAAGATGTCTTCTAGGTATAGAGGAAAGCTACCAGTATCCTCTTCTCCCCAGTACCTACCTTCTCAAAATTGCCGCAGGGACCCCCATAATCAATCATCTGGTAGCACCTTTCTGCTGTGTGAGCAGGTAATATTTGAATGTATCCGTACAGTGGGCCACCAAAATAAATTTTACTGGTGGGCTCTAGGCACCCCAGTCCGACATTGATCATAGTAATGCCCTTACGGAGCTAAGCTGCACTGTAAAGCAGGATAAACAATGTGTCTCTACATCAGTGCATGAAGCTGACACAGAGAAACTTACAGTACCTGAGTGAACAGATCAGGGCATGGCGGCATTACACTGTGTCGGTGACTGAGAAGGTGAAGATTCAGGTTCATCTGAAGAGCTGAGAGAGTAGAACTCTGCATCTGAACTGGGGGTTCAGCACTGGAAATGAGGGGTTCACTTCACACCCAAAAGACATATTACTGACAGCACAGTCACTTCTCACCTAAAGTCATAGTTTCCGCAGAAGTCACTCTCATCATCCTCTACACTGTCACTTGCAAGTTGCTTGCAGAGGAATGAAATCCTGACTCCTGTGGCACAGGACACTAAAGTTTCTCTGCTGGGCACTACGCAAGCCAATCAGCAGCAGATTCTGCAAGCACTGCTAATGCTGATTGGCCAGCCCAACGCCCATCAGCGAGACAACGTAGAGCGCTTGTCGTGACTCCAGAGGCTGCATCACTTGCCACTGGGGTCCCGAAGACAGGAAAGAGGAAGCAGGGAGTTGGAAAGCAGAGCCTGAGCCCTGGACAGGGACTCAGGAGCAAAAATTAAGTGTAATTAGGAGGCCGGGCCTTTTGTCCAAGACCAGGCCCACTTCGTCCAGGGGCCATAGCTGCTGCGTGGTCTCCCTCCGTTGGAGGTACACCGCTGACTATACCTTTTTCAGTACAATCTGTATAAGGCCTCATGCACATAACCATATCAGTTTTGCAGTCTGCAAAGCGTGGATCTGCAAAAAATATGGATGTGGTCCATGTTACATCCACATTTTTTGTGTACCTGTTGACTTCAATGGGTATATTGTCTGGAGATAGGGGAAAGTTTCTGTCAATAGAAATTATCTACAGAATATCTGGAACCACCACTGATCACGAGAACTGAATCCTGTGTCCCCTTATGAATGAAGTGGCAGGTCAAGCGTGCACATAGCTACTCTGTTCACTCTCTATGGGACTGGTGGAGATAGCCGAGTACAGTGCTCAGCTATTTCCAGAAGTCCCAATGACATTGAATGAAGCAAAAGGGAACATGGTTGACCCACCATTCGATTTCTTTGGGGACACAGGATCCCCATTCTCATGGGGGACCCATCAGTCCCTACCGATCAGATACTTATCCCCTATCGTGTAGGTAGGGGATAAAAATAGGCTGAGCTGTAAAACCAATAAAGGCCATCGCTATCTGATCAGCAAAGGAACCGACACCCTGTACCCCCATCCAGTTGACTATGAAGATTCATAAAGAGGCTCAGACACACCACCCACTACTTAATATACACTGACTTTTTTATTAACTGGAAGGTATCAAATGTACAGTAGATGTTCTCATTAGAAGTCAGGGCACTGGTCTTAAATGTGGCCCTGTTGATGATGGGCCTTTGACTCTTGAAGAGTCAGGCCTTCAGCACTCAGGAGAGGAAAAAACCCCAGTGGAGGAAACCTCTAGGGAACCATGGCTGAAGGACTGCCCTTCCCCTAGGCGGTGGAGGAAAACAATGGCACATAACAAGTATGGTAGATTTTTCTTTGAACCAATGGTGAATGTCAAGTGCGTTGACTCTGCAGAGACCAAGCTTGGAATCTGCCTTTTGATGCAGCAGGAAACTCACTTGTTTGGTAAATACATCTGACTGCGGAAAGTCCAATGAATGTCAAGTCCAGTGGTAAATGCCGAGACTGAGCCCAGAATCTGCCTTTTAACCACTTCCCATCTGGGCCCTTTGCCCCCTTCCTGACCAGGCCAAATTTAGCAAAACGGACATATCTCACTTTATGTGGTAATAACTTTGGAACGCCTTTATTTATCCAAGTCATTCAGAGATTGTTTTCTCGTGACACATTGTACTTCATGATAGTCATAAATTTGAGTCAAAATATTTCACCTTTATTTATGAAAAAATCCCAAATTTACCCAAAAATTTAAAAAAAATCGCAATTTTCTAAATTTCAATTTCTCTGCTTTTAAAACAGAAAGTGATACCTCATAAAATATTTATTATTTAACATTCCCCATATGTCTACTTTATGTTGGCATCATTTTGGAAGTGTCATTTTATTTTTTTAGGACGTTAGAAGGCTTAGAAGTTTAGAAGCAATTCTTCAAATTTTTAAGAAAATTGCCAAAACCCACTTTATAAGGACCAGTTCAGGTCTGAAATCACTTTGTGGGGCCTACATAGTGGATACCCCCATAAATGACCCCATTGTAGAAACTACACCCCTCAAGGTATTCAAAACCGATTTTACAAACTTTGTTAACCCTTTAGGCGTTCCACAAGAATTAAAGGAAAATGGAGATCAAATTTTTAAATTTCACTTTTTTGGCAGATTTTCCATTTTAATCAATTTTTTTCTCTAACACATCGATGGTTAACAGCCAAACAAAACTCAATATTTATTACCCAGATTCTGCGGTTTACAGAAACACCCCACATGTGGTCGTAAACTGCTGTATGGGCACACGGCAGGGCGCAGAAGGAAAGGAACTCCACATGGTTTTTAGATGCCATGTCCCATTTGAAGCCCCCTGATGCACCCTTACAGTAGAAACTCCCAAGAAGTGACCCCATTTTGGAAACTAGGGGATAAGGTGCCAGTTTTATTAGTACTATTTTTGGGTACATATGATTTTTTGATCATTCAATATAACACTTTATGGGGCAAGGTGACCAAAAAATTGGTTGTTTTAGCACAGTTTCTATTTATTTATTTTTACAGCGTTCACCTTAGGGGTTCAGTCAAGTGACATTTTTATAGAGCAGATTGTTACGGACGTGGCGATACCTAATATGTATACTTTTTCTCATTTATTAAAGTTTTACACAATAATAGCATTTTTGAAACCAAAAAATTATGTTTTAATGTGTCCATGTTCTGAGAGCTATAGTTTTTTTATTTTTTGAAAGATTTTCTTATGTAGGGGCTCATTTTTTGCGGGATGAGGTGACGGTTTTATTGGTACCATTTTGTGGGACATACGCGTTTTTGATCACTTGGTGTTGCACCTTTTGTGATGCAAGGTGACAAAAATTGCTTGTTTTGACACAGTTTTTTTTTTTTTTTTTTTTACGGTGTTCACCCGAGGGGTTAGGTCATGTGATATTTTTATAGAGCTGGTTTTTACGGACGCGGCAATACCTAATATGTATACTTTTTTTTATTTGTTTCACTTTAACACAATAATAGCATTTTTGAAACCAAAAAAATGATGTTTTAGTGTCTCCATGTTCTAAGAGCTATAGTTTTTTTATTTTTTGAGAGATTTTCTTATGTAGGGGCTCATTTTTTGCGGGATGAGGTGACGGTTTTATTGGTACCATTTTGTGGGACATACGCGTTTTTGATCACTTGGTGTTGCACCTTTTGTGATGCAAGGTGACAAAAATTGCTTGTTTTGACACAGTTTTTTTTATTTATTTTTTACGGTGTTCATCTGAGGGGTTAGGTCATGTGATATTTTTATAGAGCTGGTTTTTACGGACGCGGCAATACTAAATATGTCTATTTTACTTTATTTTTTCTATTTTAATTTTTTTTTTTTTATTCCTAACTTGGGAACTTTTTTTTTTTTTACATGTGAAACTTTATTTTATTTTATTTTTTCAACCCTTTATTTTTTTTTTTTTACACTTTTCGTCCCCCATAAGGTCATACAAGACCTCTGGGGGACATTTGCTTCACTTTTTCTTTTTTTTTTCACAGTTGATTTCTCCTGTAACTGGGGCTGAGATAGTAGCCCCAGTTACAGGACAAATGCACCCCTATAGAGGCTGTACAGCAGCAATCCTGCGCTGTACAGCCTCAGAGCAGGGCTGATCGAGGTCTCTGAGAGACCTCACACAGCCCCTGCACTCTCCGGTCCCGGCGGTCACATGACCGCCGGGCCGGAACAGGAAGCGCACAGCGCTTCCTTCTCTGCAGACACAGCGCTCGGTGAGCGCTGTGTCAGCAGCGATCGTGAAGGCAGGGACACCTGGGCACTGTCCCTGCCTTGTCTTAGGGTTGCCCTGCTGTCACTGACAGCGGGCAACCCGATCAGCAGCTGCACGATTAGCGTGCAGCTGCTATTTCTGACAGGACGTTTTAAAACGTGCTGTCAGAAATAGACGTCCACCCATAGGACGTTTATATCCTATGGGCGGACGTGAGGCGGTTAATACAGCAGGAAACTCACTTCTTTGGTGAATACATCTGTCTGCGGAAAGTCTGGAGAATGTGAAGTCCTGTGGTTATTGCAAAGACCAAACCTTTGATGCAACAGGAAACTCACTTCTTTAGTTAATACGTCTGTGACTAAACTAACCTCGTAACTGGGTTTTGGAGGGGTCTGTTTGCCAGCCTCTTGCCTCAGGGTTATGGCCCATATACTGTACTAACTTTGAAGGAGAAGATAGACCGGCCGCACAGCCTAAATCTGTGGAACTGTTTTGGGCAGGAAAGCCATGCTTGCGGTCGGCCAAATGTGACTTCCATGGAATTCAGGAACCCCTGCTCGGATGTGGGCGATTTTTGGATATGTTGTTCATCCAGTAATACTAAATCCTCAAACTGATTTTAAAATTGAGAGATTAGTCAACATGTCCTACGGTGTAGAACATGTCTAAGCCCGGACACCGCGACAAGGTTTCTCAAGTAGCCCGGGACCCTACACTCTCCTACCTGAGCCGTATGGGCGATACCAGGAGCCAGTGGGCAAATTACAGGAGCATAAGGCCGACTAACAAACAACTCACCAGTTACCTCCAGCATGTGGCCATGCTTGCAATGGGAGGAGGGAGGAGTCTGTGAGTCCCACTCAAGACTTGCTGATATGTCCCAGGCCTCACAGGTGCACCTAAATGTGACCTGTAGATGGAAAACAGGCACATTTAAATAGGAGTTTATACACCTCCAGGAATCTATATATACAAACTAAGAAGACAAGTTGGCATTAGCAGGAGGTGCTTCAAACCCACATGCAGTTGTGCATATATATAGGGGAGCAAATCCTGCACTTGTGGCCCGTTGCTAATGGCAATCCCCAGCAAAATGCATACAATGGAGGATGCCCGCGGCGAACCACAAGTACCACAATAGACATCCTACACAAGGTAACAAGTGCGGATGTAATAATTAATATAACAATATAACAAAACAATAACAAACACAGGTGCACTCTGCAGTAATACTAAATCCTCAAACTGATTTTAAAATTGAGAGATTAGTCAACATGTCCTACGCACTTGTTACCTTGTGTAGGATGTCTATTGTGGTACTTGTGGTTCGCCGCGGGCATCCTCCATTGTATGCATTTTGCTGGGGATTGCCATTAGCAACGGGCCACAAGTGCAGGATTTGCTCCCTTATATATATGCACAACTGCATGTGGGTTTGAAGCACCTCCTGCTAATGCCAACTTGTCTTCTTAGTTTGTATATATAGATTCCTGGAGGTGTATAAACTCCTATTTAAATGTGCCTGTTTTCCATCTACAGGTCACATTTAGGTGCACCTGTGAGGCCTGGGACATATCAGCAAGTCTTGAGTGGGACTCACAGACTCCTCCCTCCTCCCATTGCAAGCATGGCCACATGCTGGAGGTAACTGGTGAGTTGTTTGTGAGTCGGCCTTATGCTCCTGTAATTTGCCCACTGGCTCCTGGTATCGCCCATACGGCTCAGGTAGGAGAGTGTAGGGTCCCGGGCTACTTGAGAAACCTTGTCGTGGTGTCCGGGCTTAGACATGTTCTACACCGTAGGACATGTTGACTAATCTCTCAATTTTAAAATCAGTTTGAGGATTTAGTATTACTGCAGAGTGCACCTGTGTTTGTTATTGTTTTGTTATATTGTTATATTAATTATTACATCCGCACTTGTTACCTTGTGTAGGATGTCTATTGTGGTACTTGTGGTTCGCCGCGGGCATCCTCCATTGTATGCATTTTGCTGGGGATTGCCATTAGCAACGGGCCACAAGTGCAGGATTTGCTCCCCTATATATATGCACAACTGCATGTGGGTTTGAAGCACCTCCTGCTAATGCCAACTTGTCTTCTTAGTTTGTATATATAGATTCCTGGAGGTGTATAAACTCCTATTTAAATGTGCCTGTTTTCCATCTACAGGCTACATTTAGGTGCACCTGTGAGGCCTGGGACATATCAGCAAGTCTTGAGTGGGACTCACAGACTCCTCCCTCCTCCCATTGCAAGCATGGCCACATGCTGGAGGTAACTGGTGAGTTGTTTGTGAGTCGGCCTTATGCTCCTGTAATTTGCCCACTGGCTCCTGGTATCGCCCATACGGCTCAGGTAGGAGAGTGTAGGGTCCCGGGCTACTTGAGAAACCTTGTCGCGGTGTCCGGGCTTAGACATGTTCTACACCGTAGGACATGTTGACTAATCTCTCAATTTTAAAATCAGTTTGAGGATTTAGTATTACTGCAGAGTGCACCTGTGTTTGTTATTGTTTTGTTATATTGTTATATTAATTATTACATCCGCACTTGTTACCTTGTGTAGGATGTCTATTGTGGTACTTGTGGTTCGCCGCGGGCATCCTCCATTGTATGCATTTTGCTGGGGATTGCCATTAGCAACGGGCCACAAGTGCAGGATTTGCTCCCCTATATATATGCACAACTGCATGTGGGTTTGAAGCACCTCCTGCTAATGCCAACTTGTCTTCTTAGTTTGTATATATAGATTCCTGGAGGTGTATAAACTCCTATTTAAATGTGCCTGTTTTCCATCTACAGGTCACATTTAGGTGCACCTGTGAGGCCTGGGACATATCAGCAAGTCTTGAGTGGGACTCACAGACTCCTCCCTCCTCCCATTGCAAGCATGGCCACATGCTGGAGGTAACTGGTGAGTTGTTTGTGAGTCGGCCTTATGCTCCTGTAATTTGCCCACTGGCTCCTGGTATCGCCCATACGGCTCAGGTAGGAGAGTGTAGGGTCCCGGGCTACTTGAGAAACCTTATCGCGGTGTCCGGGCTTAGACATGTTCTACACCGTAGGACATGTTGACTAATCTCTCAATTTTAAAATCAGTTTGAGGATTTAGTATTACTGCAGAGTGCACCTGTGTTTGTTATTGTTTTGTTATATTGTTATATTAATTATTACATCCGCACTTGTTACCTTGTGTAGGATGTCTATTGTGGTACTTGTGGTTCGCCGCGGGCATCCTCCATTGTATGCATTTTGCTGGGGATTGCCATTAGCAACGGGCCACAAGTGCAGGATTTGCTCCCCTATATATATGCACAACTGCATGTGGGTTTGAAGCACCTCCTGCTAATGCCAACTTGTCTTCTTAGTTTGTATATATAGATTCCTGGAGGTGTATAAACTCCTATTTAAATGTGCCTGTTTTCCATCTACAGGTCACATTTAGGTGCACCTGTGAGGCCTGGGACATATCAGCAAGTCTTGAGTGGGACTCACAGACTCCTCCCTCCTCCCATTGCAAGCATGGCCACATGCTGGAGGTAACTGGTGAGTTGTTTGTGAGTCGGCCTTATGCTCCTGTAATTTGCCCACTGGCTCCTGGTATCGCCCATACGGCTCAGGTAGGAGAGTGTAGGGTCCCGGGCTACTTGAGAAACCTTGTCGCGGTGTCCGGGCTTAGACATGTTCTACACCGTAGGACATGTTGACTAATCTCTCAATTTTAAAATCAGTTTGAGGATTTAGTATTACTGCAGAGTGCACCTGTGTTTGTTATTGTTTTGTTATATTGTTATATTAATTATTACATCCGCACTTGTTACCTTGTGTATGATGTCTATTGTGGTACTTGTGGTTCGCCGCGGGCATCCTCCATTGTATGCATTTTGCTGGGGATTGCCATTAGCAACGGGCCACAAGTGCAGGATTTGCTCCCCTATATATATGCACAACTGCATGTGGGTTTGAAGCACCTCCTGCTAATGCCAACTTGTCTTCTTAGTTTGTATATATAGATTCCTGGAGGTGTATAAACTCCTATTTAAATGTGCCTGTTTTCCATCTACAGGCTACATTTAGGTGCACCTGTGAGGCCTGGGACATATCAGCAAGTCTTGAGTGGGACTCACAGACTCCTCCCTCCTCCCATTGCAAGCATGGCCACATGCTGGAGGTAACTGGTGAGTTGTTTGTGAGTCGACCTTATGCTCCTGTAATTTGCCCACTGGCTCCTGGTATCGCCCATACGGCTCAGGTAGGAGAGTGTAGGGTCCCGGGCTACTTGAGAAACCTTGTCGCGGTGTCCGGGCTTAGACATGTTCTACACCGTAGGACATGTTGACTAATCTCTCAATTTTAAAATCAGTTTGAGGATTTAGTATTACTGCAGAGTGCACCTGTGTTTGTTATTGTTTTGTTATATTGTTATATTAATTATTACATCCGCACTTGTTACCTTGTGTAGGATGTCTATTGTGGTACTTGTGGTTCGCCGCGGGCATCCTCCATTGTATGCATTTTGCTGGGGATTGCCATTAGCAACGGGCCACAAGTGCAGGATTTGCTCCCCTATATATATGCACAACTGCATGTGGGTTTGAAGCACCTCCTGCTAATGCCAACTTGTCTTCTTAGTTTGTATATATAGATTCCTGGAGGTGTATAAACTCCTATTTAAATGTGCCTGTTTTCCATCTACAGGTCACATTTAGGTGCACCTGTGAGGCCTGGGACATATCAGCAAGTCTTGAGTGGGACTCACAGACTCCTCCCTCCTCCCATTGCAAGCATGGCCACATGCTGGAGGTAACTGGTGAGTTGTTTGTGAGTCGGCCTTATGCTCCTGTAATTTGCCCACTGGCTCCTGGTATCGCCCATACGGCTCAGGTAGGAGAGTGTAGGGTCCCGGGCTACTTGAGAAACCTTGTCGCGGTGTCCGGGCTTAGACATGTTCTACACCGTAGGACATGTTGACTAATCTCTCAATTTTAAAATCAGTTTGAGGATTTAGTATTACTGCAGAGTGCACCTGTGTTTGTTATTGTTTTGTTATATTGTTATATTAATTATTACATCCGCACTTGTTACCTTGTGTAGGATGTCTATTGTGGTACTTGTGGTTCGCCGCGGGCATCCTCCATTGTATGCATTTTGCTGGGGATTGCCATTAGCAACGGGCCACAAGTGCAGGATTTGCTCCCCTATATATATGCACAACTGCATGTGGGTTTGAAGCACCTCCTGCTAATGCCAACTTGTCTTCTTAGTTTGTATATGTTGTTCATCCAGATCAGAGCTATCCGTGGATGTATAAATGATGGGGATATGTGGGGTTTTGAGGTGTTTTCTGTGTTTTGGGAAAATGTGTGTTTTCTGCCTGTGAGTGAGTAAGTTAGCCCATTATGTTTGGTAATTGCATCACAGGCAGAGCCTATTGTGTTTGGTTAATTGTGTTTGTTGATTGCGTCACAGACAATGCCCATTGTATTTTGTTGATTGCGTCACAGACGGGGGGGGGGGGGGGGTACAATTGCTGGGAAGGTTTCAATACTGTAAATGCATGTGATTGGCTAATGTATAAACTGTCGCAGTCTTCCACAAGGTCCTAAGGGGGAGTGTCCGTTGCTGGAAGACCTGCATAAAAGGCTGACATGTAGCCCAATTAAAGAGTTCCTGTTTTACTCTCAACATAGAGCCTCGTCTCATGTGTGGGGGGAAAGGCTGTATCTACACTGGGGAATGCTATACGCTGTATACTCCCCTGGCTATAATCACTGAGTTCTTTTAAGACCTTGTTCCTTCATCGCTCTCTGAAGGAAGAGACGTTCACCCACTGGAGCCTGGAGCCTTGTCGTAGGTCCAGGGTGGGTAGGAGACGGCGAGACCCCAACCAAGCTGCGGCGGTTCTTGGGGTCTGCAGTGCTTACGGTGTCAAGTGGATTGCTTGGAGTCCTAGGGAAGCACTAGGAGCATCCATCAATGGAGGTACCCAGTCGGGGTGCCAGAAGATCCGTTACAACGTCTAACTGCAGAAAGTCCGGTGGGTGAGTGCAGAGACTGAGCACGGAATCTGCCTCTTGCTAAAGCGCAGGTCATCTGATCCTGACATGATGGCCACCATGTCGCTGACTTGTGGTAGGGTCATCACCTCCAGCTGTATCCCATAGTTATTTCAGGGACACAGTGAGACCCCTGCTCTGGTACATGATAGGAATCTCAACATCCCACTAGGTACCCCTGGCACCAAACTTCTAGTATCGGCTTGGTTTGATTCTTTTTCTGACGTCAGGAGAGCGCTTCACTCAGTAGGGAATAAAAGACACAACAGTGATGTACTGAATGAATACTCTGAGTTTTTTTTTTAATGCACACAGGTTATATAGAGGGGGCTTTACCCCCTTTATTAGCATATCATCGTAAGATATGTATTCAACCTATCATATTAACACGTTTTATTCTACAGTCAGAGAAAGAGAAACAAAAACGGAACTTCCATATTAGGAATATTGTCCGGGAGTAGTGCCAAAGAGATAAGATTCAGGGTTACAGAGAAAAGAAACTTAACAGCAATCAGATTGACAGCAATCAGAGTTAATTTCTAATAGAGAAATGAAACTACAGCAGAAAGCAGAATTAGTTTTAACATATAAAAACATGGATTCCTTTCAAATCCCCTCTTAAGAACCTTTAGTGTATCACACTACATGGTTCTTTCCTTTCTTGTCCTTTTTCTCTCTATACGATATTAGGTAATTCTTATACCCATCTGGGCTTCGATCCTCCTGGGGTACAGTAGTCTGATATAATGACATATTGGAGAGCCCTTTTTCTAGCATTCGTCTCAATGAATAACACATAATGCTACTACACCTATTACTACAATTACTATTAGTATGACAATCCCTAGTTGCATGAGACCTTGTTTCCAACTTGTGAACCACCCAAAGTATTGATCCCATGGATTATTTATACCTGAGTTCTTTTTCAGTTCTATTGACAGATCTTCAAGCTTTTTTTTATAGCTATTGTGACCTTACCAGTGGGGCCATTATTATTTGGTATGTATGTGCAACAGGAGGTTGGATCAGTCAATACTCGGCACACTCCGCCCTTCTCTGCAAGAATCATATCCAACACCATTCGATTCTGGAGTTCTTCTGCTACCCCTTGTAATGCATCTCTGGTATAGTTTACAAACCTTTGCTGATTGTAGTATATGCAATTTATCCAATCCACATTTTTATTCACAGTAATGATGGGAAATATTGATTCAAATCCGGCAGCTACTTGATCTCTAGCTTTGAACTCATCTCATCTTTTTCCTCAGTTTTATTAAATACCTGTATCAATTTGGTGACATTTTCTTCCCTTATTAAATCAAGGTCTCCTTCCTGCACTATTGTTTGGCGTCTTGCCCTGTGAGACATGAACCTTACTATCTGCTGCCGTGAATCCTCTCCTCTGTCAAATCATACCATGGTCCCACACTACCCCATGTGTGTATCTACTATCAGTATAGATGGTGACAGGTCTGCCAGCATGTAGAATACATGCTCTAGTGAGTGCAATGAGCTCAGCTGCCTGCTGTGTTGAGTGTGGGTGCCCTTGAGTAGGCCTACAACATCATGTGTAGTGTGCAAAAATGGTGTAACGTCACATTGTGAAAGGAGTTGCCAACTCTACTATCATAGCACAGGCTGCAAGAGAACACAGACATGCCGGCATCCCTTGAACAGGGGTGGGCATTACCTTTGAGAAAAATACACAAGGACGCAACTTGCCTCCGTGTTCTTGTGTCAGTACATCCGCCATGGTTTTACAATTTTGGCGTGCAAATATGTGGAAGGGCATATTATAGTCAGGGAGGCCCAGCCCTGGACTCGACATGAGCGAACATTTCAGATAATCAAATGCATTGTACATTTCAGAAGACCATTTAATCAAATCTGGATTTTCTTCCAGAGTGGCTTGCCTCAAAACATAGTAATTAGAGTTGAGCGAACACCTGGATGTTCGGGTTCGAGAAGTTCGGCCGAACTTCCCGTAAATGTTCGGGTTCGGGATCCGAACCCGAACCGAACTTCGTCCCGAACCCCATTGAAGTCAATGGGGACCCGAACATTTGGGCACTAAAAAGGCTGTAAAACAGCCCAGGAAAGAGCTAGAGGGCTGCAAAAGGCAGCAACATGTAGGTAAATCCCCTGCAAAAAAATGTGGATAGGGAAATGAATTAAAATTAAAATTAAAAAAATAAAAATGAACCAATATCAATTGGACAGAGGTCCCATAGCAGAGAATCTGGCTTCACGTCAGCAGAGAATCAGTCTCTTCATGCCATAGCAGAGAATCTGGCTTCATGTCAGCGCAGAATCAGTCTTCATGTCATAGCAGAGAATCAGGCTTCACGTCACCCACCACTGGAACAGGCCACTGTCACACATTTAGGCCCCGACACCCAGACAGAGGAGAGCGGTCCCGTAACAGAGAATCTGGCCTTATGTCAGCGCAGAATCTGTCTTCATGTCATAGCAGAGAATCAGGCTTCACGTCACCCACCACTGGAACAGGCCACTGTCACACATTTAGGCCCAGGCACCCAGGCAGAGGAGAGAGGTCCCGTAACAGAGAATCTGGCCTTATGTCAGCGCAGAATCTGTCTTCATGTCATAGCAGAGAATCAGGCTTCACGTCAGCCACCACTGGAACAGGCCACTGTCACACATTTAGGCCCAGGCACCCAGGCAGAGGAGAGCGGTCCCGTAACAGAGAATCTGGCCTTCTGTCAGCGCAGAATCTGTCTTCATGTCATAGCAGAGAATCAGGCTTCACGTCACCCACCACTGGAACAGGCCACTGTCACACATTTAGGCCCAGGCACCCAGGCAGAGGAGAGAGGTCCCGTAACAGAGAATCTGGCCTTATGTCAGCGCAGAATCTGTATTCATGTCATAGCAGAGAATCAGGCTTCACGTCACCCACCACTGGAACAGGCCACTGTCACACATTTAGGCCCAGGCACCCAGGCAGAGGATAGAGGTCCCGTAACAGAGAATCTGGCCTTATGTCAGCGCAGAATCTGTATTCATGTCATAGCAGAGAATCAGGCTTCACGTCACCCACCACTGGAACAGGCCACTGTCACACATTTAGGCCCCGGCACCCAGACAGAGGAGAGGTTCATTCAACTTTGGGTTGCCCCGCAATATAATGGTAAAATGAAATTAAAAATAGTATTGAATGAGGAAGTGCCCTGGAGTAGAATAATATATTGTTAAGGGGAGGTAGTTAATATCTAATCTGCACAAGGGATGGACAGGTCCTGTGGGATCCATGCCTGGTTCATTTTTATGAACGTCAGCTTGTCCACATTGGCTGTAGACAGGCGGCTGCGTTTGTCTGTAATGACGCCCCCTGCCGTGCTGAATACACGTTCAGACAAAACGCTGGCCGCCGGGCAGGCCAGCACCTCCAAGGCATAAAAGGCTAGCTCTGGCCACGTGGACAATTTGGAGACCCAGAAGTTGAATGGGGCCGAACCATCAGTCAGTACGTGGAGGGGTGTGCACAGGTACTGTTCCACCATGTTAGTGAAATGTTGCCTCCTGCTAACACGTTCCGTATCAGGTGGTGGTGCACTTAGCTGTGGCGTGTTGACAAAACTTTTCCACATCTCTGCCATGCTAACCCTGCCCTCAGAGGAGCTGGGCGTGACACAGCTGCGTTGGCGACCTCTTGCTCCTCCTCTGCCTTCGCCTTGGGCTTCCACTGGTTCCCCTGTGACATTTGGGAATGCTCTCAGTAGCGCGTCTACCAACGTGCGCTTGTACTCGCGCATCTTCCTATCACGCTCCAGTGTAGAAAGTAAGGTGGGCACATTGTCTTTGTACCGGGGATCCAGCAGGGTGGCAACCCAGTAGTCCGCACACGTTAAAATGTGGGCAACTCTGCTGTCGTTGCGCAGGCACTGCAGCATGTAGTCACTCATGTGTGCCAGGCTGCCCAGAGGTAAGGACAAGCTGTCCTCTGTGGGAGGCGTATCGTCATCGTCCTGTGTTTCCCCCCAGCCACGCACCAGTGATGGGCCCGAGCTGCTTTGGGTGCCACCCCGCTGTGAACATGCTTCATCCTCATCCTCCTCCACCTCCTCCTCATCCTCGTCCTCCAGTAGTGGGCCCTGTCTGGCCACATTTGTACCTGGCCTCTGGTGTTGCAAAAAACCTCCCTCTGAGTCACTTCGAAGCGACTGGCCTGAAAGTGCTAAAAATGACCCCTCTTCCTCCTCTTCCTCCTGGGCCACCTCCTCTTCCATCATCGCCCTAAGTGTTTTCTCAAGGAGACATAGAAGTGGTATTGTAACGCTGATAACGGCGTCATCGCCACTGGCCATGTTGGTGGAGTACTCAAAACAGCGCAACAGGGCACACAGGTCTCGCATGGAGGCCCAGTCATTGGTGGTGAAGTGGGTCTGATCCGCAGTGCGACTGACCCGTGCGTGCTGCAGCTGAAACTCCTGCTGCTGCTCGCACAGTCTGTCCAGCATATGCAAGGTGGAGTTCCACCTGGTGGGCACGTCGCATATGAGGCGGTGAGCGGGAAGGCCGAAGTTACGCTGTAGCGCTGACAGGTGAGCAGCAGCAGGGTTTGAACGCCGGAAGCGCGAACAGACGGCCCGCACTTTATGCAGCAGCTCTGACATGTCGGGGTAGTTGCGAATGAACTTCTGCACCACCAAATTCAGCACATGCGCCAGGCAAGGGATGTGCGTCAAACAGGCTAGTCCCAGAGCTGCAACGAGATTTCGCCCATTATCGCACACCACCAGGCCGGGCTTGAGGCTCACCCGCAGCAACCACTCGTCGGTCTGTTGTTCTATAACCCGCCACAACTCCTGTGCGGTGTGGGGCCTGTCCCCCAAACATATGAGTTTCAGAATGGCCTGCTGACGTTTACCCCGTGCTGTGCTGAAGTTGGTGGTGAAGGTGTGTGGCTGACTGGATGAGCAGGTGGAAGAAGAGGAGGAGGAAGCTGAGTAGGAGGAGGAGGAGACAGGAGGCAAAGAATGTTGCCCTGCGATCCTTGGCGGCGGAAGGACGTGCGCCAAATAGCTCTCCGCCTGGGGCCCAGCCGCCACTACATTTACCCAGTGTGCAGTTAGGGAGATATAGCGTCCCTGGCCGTGCTTACTGGTCCACGTATCTGTGGTTAGGTGGACCTTGCCACAGATGGCGTTGCGCAGTGCACACTTGATTTTATCGGACACTTGTTTGTGCAGGGAAGGCACGGCTCTCTTGGAGAAGTAGTGGCGGCTGGGAACAACATACTGTGGGACAGCAAGTGACATGAGCTGATTGAAGCTGTGTGTGTCCACCAGCCTAAATGACAGCATTTCATAGGCCAGTAGTTTAGAAATGCTGGCATTCAGGGCCAGGGATCGAGGGTGGCTAGGTGAGAATTTACGCTTTCTCTCAAATGTTTGTGAGATGGAGAGCTGAACGCTGCCGTGTGACATGGTTGAGATGCTTGGTGACGCAGGTGGTGGTGTTGGTGGTACATCCCATGTTTGCTGGGCGGCAGGTGCCAACGTTCCTCCAGAGGCGGAGGAAGAGGCTGAGGCGGCGGCGGCAGCAGCAGCAGAAGAGGCCGAGGCGGCAGCAGCAGAAGAGGTAGCAGGGGGAGCCTGAGTGACTTCCTTGTTTTTAAGGTGTTTACTCCACTGCAGTTCATGCTTTGCATGCAGGTGCCTGGTCATGCAGGTTGTGCTAAGGTTCAGAACGTTAATGCCTCGCTTCAGGCTCTGATGGCACAGCGTGCAAACCACTCGGGTCTTGTCGTCAGCACATTGTTTGAAGAAGTGCCATGCCAGGGAACTCCTTGAAGCTGCCTTTGGGGTGCTCGGTCCCAGATGGCGGCGGTCAGTAGCAGGCGGAGTCTCTTGGCGGCGGGTGTTCTGATTTTGCCCACTGCTCCCTCTTTTGCTACGCTGTTGGCTCGGTCTCACCACTGCCTCTTCCTCCGAACTGTGAAAGTCAGTGGCACGACCTTCATTCCATGTGGGGTCTAGGACCTCATCGTCCCCTGCATCGTCTTCCACCCAGTCTTGATCCCTGACCTCCTGTTCAGTCTGCACACTGCAGAAAGACGCAGCAGTTGGCACCTGTGTTTCGTCATCATCAGAGACGTGCTGAGGTGGTATTCCCATGTCCTCATCATCAGGAAAAATAAGTGGTTGTGCGTTAGTGCATTCTATCTCTTCCACCCCTGGGGAAGGGCTAGGTGGATGCCCTTGGGAAACCCTGGCAGCAGAGTCTTCAAACAGCATAAGAGACTGCTGCATAACTTGAGGCTCAGACAGTTTCCCTGATATGCATGGGGGTGATGTGACAGACCGATGGGCTTGGTTTTCATGCGCCATCTGTGCGCTTTCTGTAGAAGACTGGGTGGGAGATAATGTGAACGTGCTGGATCCACTGTCGGCCACCCAATTGACTAATGCCTGTACCTGCTCAGGCCTTACCATCCTTAGAACGGCATTGGGCCCCACCAAATATCGCTGTAAATTCTGCTGGCTACTGGGACCTGAGGTAGTTGGTTCACTAGGACGTGTGGCTGTGGCAGAACGGCCACGTCCTCTCCCAGCACCAGAGGGTCCACTAACACCACCACGACCATGTCCACGTCCGCGTCCGCGTCCCTTATTAGATGTTTTCCTCATTGTTCCCGTTCACCACAATTTTGAGAATGGCAAATTTGGGAATGCTTTTTCAACCCAGAACAAAAAGTCTGCTTTTACGGTCACTACAAATAACTTGACCAGCTAAAACTGTGCAGATTTGGTTGAATAGAGATGTGAGACCTGTTTTTTTTTTGCGCTGTGTGACAGTTATAGGTTTAATCACAGAATGACACTTCTATCAGCACGCTAGCGTGTGTCTTAGGTTTTTCTGAATGACACTATCAATAACTTCAATGTAAGATTTTCTTTTTGGGATAGATTTCAAGTAGGCCTCAAATACCACAAACTAGTTATTTTCAGAATGGCAAATTTGGGAATGCTTTTTCAACCCAGAACAAAAAGTCTGCTTTTACGGTCACTACAAATAACTTGACCAGCTAAAACTGTGCAGATTTGGTTGAATAGAGATGTGAGACCTGTTTTTTTTTGCGCTGTGTGACAGTTATAGGTTTAATCACAGAATGACACTTCTATCAGCACGCTAGCGTGTGTCTTAGGTTTTTCTGAATGACACTATCAATAACTTCAATGTAAGATTTTCTTTTTGGGATAGATTTCAAGTAGGCCTCAAATACCACAAACTAGTTATTTTCAGAATGGCAAATTTGGGAATGCTTTTTCAACCCAGAACAAAAAGTCTGCTTTTACGGTCACTACAAATAACTTGACCAGCTAAAACTGTGCAGATTTGGTTGAATAGAGATGTGAGACCTGTTTTTTTTTGCGCTGTGTGACAGTTATAGGTTTAATCACAGAATGACACTTCTATCAGCACGCTAGCGTGTGTCTTAGGTTTTTCTGAATGACACTATCAATAACTTCAATGTAAGATTTTCTTTTTGGGATAGATTTCAAGTAGGCCTCAAATACCACAAACTAGTTATTTTCAGAATGGCAAATTTGGGAATGCTTTTTCAACCCAGAACAAAAAGTCTGCTTTTACGGTCACTACAAATAACTTGACCAGCTAAAACTGTGCAGATTTGGTTGAATAGAAATGTCAGGTCTATTTTTTAGGCGCTGGGTGACAGGCTCAACTTGCCCCTGATGTAATATATGGCCAAAAAATAACCACACTGTTGATGGTTAAATGCACTTGGGTGACACAGGCTCAGCCTGCACCAGATGTAGTATATGGCCAAAAAATAATCAGACTGTTGATGGTTAAATGCACTTGGGTGACACAGGCTCAGCCTGCAGCTGATGTAGGATATAGCACAAAATAACCACACTATCGATGGTTAAATACACTTGGTGATAGCTCGTGCTGGCGCACCACAAGTCACAAAATGGCCGCCGATCACCCCAGAAAAAAAGTGATCTAAAAACGCTCTGGGCAGCCTCAAAAAAGTGAGCAAGTCAATAATAGCACTTCAATGATCCACAGCTGCAGATCGATCACAGAATGAAGTCTTTTGGAGGAGTTAATCTGCCTAATCTCGCCCTAATGTCGCAGCTGCAACCTCTCCCTATACTGATCATAGCAGAGTGACGTGCGGCGCTACGTGACTCCAGCTTAAATAGAGGCTGGGTCACATGGTGCACTGGCCAATCACAGCCATGCCAATAGTAGGCATGGCTGTGATGGCCTCTTGGGCCAAGTAGTATGACGCTTGTTGATTGGCTGCTTTGCAGCCTTTCAAAAAGCGCCAAGAAAGCGCCGAACACCGAACCCGGACTTTTACGAAAATGTTCGGGTTCGGGTCACGGACACCCCAAAATTCGGTACGAACCCTAACTATACAGTTCTGGTTCGCTCATCCCTAATAGTAATAATAGGAGCAATCAGGAATCCATTGTCTACAGTAGTTTATCATCCCAAGGAAAGATAACCTTTCCTTCTTGGTGTGCGGGGTGACCAGGCCCGCAATAGACTGGACTCTTTCTGTGTTGATTCTCCTTTCACCTTTTGTGAGGGCAAAGCCCAAGTATTCAACCTGCATTTTACACCATTGCATTTTCTTAAGTGCCACTTTGTGACCACATCCTGACAACCATTGTAACAGTGATAAACCCTCCTGAATGCTGGCCTCCGCTGACATGCTACACAGTAACAAATCATCGACATATTGCAGCAGCACAGAACCTTGGGGGGGGGTACCATGGTTCTAACGTGGCTTGGAGGACTATGCTGTACACTACAGTTGAATCAGCATATCCCTGGGGCATTCTGCACCAGGTCAGTTGACGTCTGTCAAAGGAAAAAGCAAAAAGTAGTCTGGTCTTCTTGTCAACTGGGATAGAAAAGAATGCATTTTTCAGATCTATCACACTGAACCAAACAGCGTCTGCTGGAATGGCAGATAGTAATTGAGTGATGTCAGATACAATAGGGGCTTTAGGCACAATGATGTTGTTGATGGCCCTTAAATCTTGTACAAAGTGGGTAGTACCATCTGCCTTTGTCACTGGATTCACAGGCGTGCTGTAGGGTGAAATCACCAGGATTCCCCTTTTGTAGGAATTCTTTTATCATTGGCCTAAGTCCATCGAGTTTCTCTTTTGGCTGTAGGTATTGTTTCTGGAACACTGAAATGACACCTGGTTTTACAGTAGCTTTGTAAGGTGTGCAATCTATGAATCCTGTGTCATATTCATTTGAAGACCATAATGCAGGGTTAATGTTGTTAAGTTATGGGTGGTTCTGTATGTTTGCAAGAATCAGTGGCACTGGTGTAGAGATTGGAATGAGATCTGAGTGTACTCTTATGCCCTGATTTTTGGCTGACACTTGTAAGTCAAGCTTAATGAACAAATCTTTACTTAACACACTTGAGGTTACACTGCTATCTACCATGAATCCTACTCCCAGTCATCTAAGTCCACCCATTTTAGTCGGACGCTGTGGTCCTCCTTCTGTCTGTCATTAGTGTCCCAGCTGCCCATAAGAACAGAGCTCTGATGTAAAGCACAACACTTAACATGTAACACATAACTTCAAACATTGAAACAAACAGATCTGACAATACAGACATAAACACACAATAGGCCCATAGAAACTTTTCATTGACTTCAATAAAAAAAATGTACAGCTTGATCAATGCTGTTGGCACCAATAAAAACCAAAAACTTCCAAGAAAAATAAAATAAAATTCTCAATGCGCATTTTATTCACATTTTCATGTACTCATTTTCACAAACAGCTCATAACCATGCCCTTACACATAAAAACTGAATTGCACACACAGCTCTGCTAAAAGCATCCATTAGTCTTCACATTTTCAACTCCACTACAACTCAAAGCCACACCCATTCACATTCCACTGAATCATTTGTCTTCCAACCTAGTCACACAATTGTCTTTGTTTCATTCCAAAACTTGCAGCACAGACAAACACAGCTTTCCTGGAAACAGATAGCCACACCACACCCAGAATTGCTGATAGTATATGTCGCTGTTGTGCTGTATTTTCCAATGTTTTCTGATCTTCACTCTGTGATTAATCCACTCTTATAAGAAGACAATATACATGTTATAATCATACAGTCATTTTGTTAAACCCAAATCATTTTATATGTCAGGTGGTCTTAGTTAATGTTGTACATATAATAATAATTCTTGTTAAAAGCTGGATTCTCACATTACACTGCTGGGGAAAGAAAATTATTGAACAATTTTTTTTGTCTTCTATAATAATATTACACATATAACATCACTTACTCTGCAGGATTCTCTACCCCTTTGTATCATGTAATCCATATCCTAGGACGGGTCATGGTCAAAATGTGGCCATGCTTCTTTGTCTCCCAGACAAAAGACCCTTTATCATGTCCATGTAGTACGGGCTATTATCGCCATCCCTGGGAAAAGGAGTTAGCAGCATGCATGGACTCAGTCCATCCAGCTAAGTTATCCACCCATGGGTTAACTAGGAAGTAATTTGTGGGACTACACCGTGCAACATAAACTTTGCATGTTTCTCCCGTCTCAGGTTTGGGATAATCTGTTTTAGCCCCTTGTGACCCCATTCCGTCTGATATTTTAATGATGCTACTTTCCTAGGACTGGCTGTACTGAACCGTTAAGGCTCCGAGAAATGAATCCTGTCAACTAGGCAAAGGACTCAGGTCTGATCACAAAATATCAGAGAGTTTCATCAAACATATAATTTGCAGACCTCCGCAACACAGTAAAACAACAATGCAATGTCCTTAAAACTCTATGCAAATAGTGAACTTCAGTCCGTACACTTACCACCCGGACATCAGTATCCTTATCTCAACTCTAATATTCTTATACTTTAAAACAACTTTAAAAGAGTCAAACCAAGCTCCATCCTTGTCTCCCTGAGACAATATTATCTAGTGCGCACTATATTTTCTCTGAGTGATCCTCACGGCGGACTCCCGGAGTCCCTGGGTCACTCCTCCAGACTCCCGGAGTCTGTTCCCTGTATCCCTGATACAGTAATTATGCTAGAAGTTGTAGGTTCTACTTACTAGATCGAGACGTGGTTCTCGGATCGGCCAGAGGACAATAACAGATGCCTTTCTCACCAGACCCGAGGATGACCTTCTCGATTCCGGACGAGCCCCCAAACTGATAGGAATCTCAACGTCCCACTAGGTACCCCTGGCACCAAACTTCTAGTATCGGCTTGGTTTGAGTCTTTTTCTGACGTCAGGAGAGCGCTTTACTCAGTAGGGAATAAAAGACACAACAGTGATGTACTGAATGAACACTCAGGTTTATTTTTAATGCACACAGGTTATATAGAGGGGGCTTTACCCCCTTTATTAGCATATCATAGTAAGTTATGTATTCAACCTATCATATTAACACGTTTTATTCTACAGACAGAAAAAGAGAAACAAAAATGGAACTTCCATATTAGGAATATTGTCCGGGAGTAGTGCCAAATAGATAAGATTCAGGGTTACAGAGAAAAGAAACTTAACAGCAATCAGATTGACAGCAATCAGAGTTAGTTTCTAATAGAGAAATGAAACTACAGCAGAAAGCAGAGTTAGTTTTAACATATAAAAACATGGATTCCTTTCAGTACAGTGATCTACAGATGCAAAAAATATAACTATTTATGACTGAACATGGAGTAGCCGAAAATTACATGTAAGTGACACACAATTTACTCCCAGTCACTGAGGGTCATTGTAATCCCTTTAACTGTATTAAAATTGGACCCATGTTTCCAACAGCGATAGCGACGCTTATTAATGTCATTGACTGTTAAAGCTGTAATTTTTGTTCTGGGACCCACTGCTGTATCCAACATAAACAGAATACAGCTTATAATCGTGCACCGATTTATTTTTATATATTCTTTTATAGGGTTTGGAGCTCAGTTTGCCTGTTACAAATTGCTAAAACCCCTGCTGTCTTACACACTTCCATAGTTAAAATTCTGGGAGCCATTGCTTAAGGTGATCTACATATCAAGGTTAATGGGAGCTCCCCCTACTGGTGACTGAAGGCAGTTCGAATTTTATCATACTTATATTCCATGTATCATGCGATTTGGATGATTTTCCACTAATGGCCACTGCTCTGCTCATCTTCATGGATAATCTAAATCCTAAATTATTCTGTGTCATCACTCTAGTGTCTCCAGAACTTGGTATCATGTTTGTTATTATGAGCTCCTGTCATAAATCACAAAATATTTTATGACTCCTGAACAAGCAGCTTACATTATTTAGGGATCTTTTCTGTTCTTAAGATGAATACCTTCTAGCAGGGGTCACTGGTGAAGATCAGGAGATGGTTTATTCTGCGCCACATTTTGTCTCAGACCTCTGGTGATCCTATCTACTACAATTGCCTTCTTAGGCCCAGGCTGTTTTTATTTCCAGTGGTGACCAGTGGATACCGCTGTGTCCAAGTTAGGTTGGGTTCACATCAGCATTATGTATTCCGTTATGGCTTTAACATGGTTATAACGGAAAATAACGGAATCCATAAGACGGAAGTAAAAAAGGAAGCCTTTGAGAGGCATTCCGTTTTGATCCTTCATTATACAAATCTATGGGCAGCATAAGGGATCTGTCATGGTTTCCATTATGCCCATAGACTTGTATTATGACGGAATGCAAAATGGAAGCCTTTAAAAGGAATTCCGTCTTGCTTTCAGTCATAATAGGAAGTCTATAGGAATCATAACGGATCCGTCTGGTTTCCGTTATGCAGAACAGAAGAAAAAGTACTGTCGACAGGACTTTGTTTTCTGTCTTGCATAACGGGAACCAGACATATCCGTTATGATTCCCATAGACTTCTATTAGGACGGATCAAAATGGAATGCCTCTTAAAGGCTTCCGTTTTGATTTCTGTCTTATGGATTCCGTTATTTTCCATTAAAACCATGTTATAACGGAAAGCCATAACGGAATATATAACGCTGATGTGAACACACCCTTATACAGAAAACACCATAAATATCAAGAAGCAGAAAAAAAAAAAATCACAAATAATCAATATAACCAATAAAGATACAAGGTCTTCTCATGGATGCAGTTCTTATCATCTGATAGTCTAACACATGTTCCTGGGACTCAACTGCCTGATAATCAGGTCTCTAGGACTGAGTTAAAGGGTTTCTGTCACCCCACAAAACTCTTTTTTTTTTTTTTGGATAGTTATATTCCTTATAGCGCGATATAGGAGAATATAATAGTCTTACTTACTTTCATGCGGACGATTCTTTAGAAAACGAAGTTTTATAATATGTAAATGAGGGCTCTACCAGCAAGTAGGGCGTCTACTTGCTGGTAGCCGCAGCAGAAAACCGCCCCCTCGTCGTGTTGATTGACAGGGCCAGCCGTGATCTCCTCCTCCGGCCGGCCCTGTCAGTATGAGGAGATGAGGCGCTCTGAGATGAGGAGGCTCGTCTCCTCAGAACTCCCTCAGTGCGCCTGCGCCGATGACATCACCGAAAGAGAAGACGTCATCGGCGCAGGCGCACTGAGGGAGTGCTGAGGAGACGAGCCTCCTCATCTCAGAGCGCCTGCGCCGAATGACCAGAGGCGCGCGATTTTTGAAATACTGACAGGGCCGGCCGGAGGAGGAGATCCCGGCTGGCCCTGTCAATCAACACGGCGAGGGGGCGGTTTTCTGCTGCGGCTACCAGCAAGTAGACGCCCTACTTGCTGGTAGAGCCCTCATTTACATATTATAAAACTTTGTTTTCTAAAGAATCGGCCGCATGAAAGTAAGTAAGACTATTATATTCTCCTATATCGCGCTATAAGGAATATAACTATCCCAAAAAAAAAAAAAAGAGTTTTGTGGGGTGACAGAAACCCTTTAAATTAATAAATTAGCATACCCCTCTTATTAATAGGAATAACTATAAACTCAGCAAAGTTATAGGGCCCATAGGCTAAAAGGCCAATGTTTGTGGGGTGTGATTATCCTGAATCTTTGGTGGTTGTCTAAGTACTTACTACATATACATACAGTACAGACCAAAAGTTTGGACACACCTTCTCATTCAAAGAGTTTTCTTTATTTTCATGACTATGAAAATTGTAGATTCACACTGAAGGCATCAAAACTATGAATTAACACATGTGGAATTATATACATAACAAACAAGTGTGAAACAACTGAAAATATGTCATATTCTGGGTTCTTCAAAGTAGCCACCTTTTGCTTTGATTACTGCTTTGCACACTCTTGGCATTCTCTTGATGAGCTTCAAGAGGTAGACCCCTGAAATGGTTTTCACTTCACAGGTGTGCCCTGTCAGGTTTAATAAGTGGGATTTCTTGCCTTATAAATGGGGTTGGGACCATCAGTTGCGTTGAGGAGAAGTCAGGTGGATACACAGCTGATAGTCCTACTGAATAGACTGTTAGAATTTGTATTATGGCAAGAAAAAAGCAGCTAAGTAAAGAAAAATGAGTGGCCATCATTACTTTAAGAAATGAAGGTCAGTCAGTCAGCCGAAAAATTGGGAAAACTTTGAAAGTAAGGGCTATTTGACCATGAAGGAGAGTGATGGGGTGCTGCGCCAGATGACCTGGCTTCCACAGTCACCGGACCTGAACCCAATCGAGATGGTTTGGGGTGAGCTGGACCGCAGAGTGAAGGCAAAAGGGCCAACAAGTGCTAAGCATCTCTGGGAACTCCTTCAAGACTGTTGGAAGACCATTTCAGGGGACCACCTCTTGAAGCTCATCAAGAGAATGCCAAGAGTGTGCAAAGCAGTAATCAAAGCAAAAGGTGGCTACTTTGAAGAACCTAGAATATGACATATTTTCAGTTGTTTCACACTTGTTTGTTATGTATATAATACCACATGTGTTAATTCATAGTTTTGATGCCTTCATAGTCATGAAAATAAAGAAAACTCTTTGAATGAGAAGGTGTGTCCAAATTTTTGGTCTGTACTGTATATTATCACATGAGAAGACAATCAGTACATGAAGATAATCAAACTTAGAAAAGTCACTGGTTACTTACCGATGCCAACAAGTCTGTGGGTTCTAGACCTGTACCATGGGTCAGCGGTTGTAATCTGGGGTTGGGTAGAGACTGCAGCTTTTGCAGCTTTGGTGACGTAGATGATCCAGATCTGTTTCTGTAATATCATACTTCTGGTCAGGGCGATCTCTTGGCCCATCGCAGACTCGACATGTCATGAAAGACACGGAGTCGCTAATTGACCTTTTTGGGAAAGCCTGTGATCCTGCCATTCTGCAGGCAGGATATTAGATGGTCTCCCATCATGTTGTGCTGGAAGATCGCCGTGAGTTCACCATCATCTGTCAGAAACCTAAAGGCAAATGCTATGGCGAACACCCCATAGTCATAGGCGTTTCTCTGCTGATCCATGTTGAGAAATTTTTGATGTTTCAGGGGCTCATTGACCACTACACTGTAGATGTTATTAATCTGCTTGCAAACAGATAGAGGCAAACAGATAGCTGATCTTGATGCTGTCAGCCAATAGGATGTCGCCTTTTTTGAAGCAGGTGGTCAGCCAGTGCACCCTGTCCTCGTCGTAGTGGATTTGTATGGCCTTCTTTAGCACACTGTACGTACCCTGGAAAGAGAATAGCAGTGGCAGGCTGCAGGCCATCAAAGTCCCCAAACGGATTCCACTGGAGATCCTGGGCCTTGTTAACATTGTCATCATCCAGCATGCTTTCCTGGACGCTGCTCTTCAGGCTTGATAAGTACTTTGGAGACAAGTTGTTCTGTGCTTCCCGGGTATAGGCCATTTCCACTTGTGGTGTTCCCAGCACCAGGCTTTCTACATCTTTGTACGTAGATGTAGATGTTGTGGATGGAGCATACGTGTTTTCTGCCACAGCTCTTTTGGCTGGTGGAAATGTCCCGGACTGACTTTCATTGGAGGTTGGTGCTTTCCTTTTAAGACTGGCTTTAGAAGGTTCACGAGATGCCTTCAAAAGGTCTTCAGCAGACTCAGCCATTTTCTTGTCCAATGTTTTAAGGGTCTCAAAATTTAAAAAGAGACATCATCCTTCACTGCTGTGTCTGGTTTTTGAGGAGTCTTTCTATTACATCGTCGCTTACAGCTCTTTGGTGTTTTTTAGCATCTGGTGCTTTGTGGACAAAGAATGGCTCCACAGTAGAGATGAGCGAATCGAATCCCACAAAGTGGAATTGGATTTGAATTTCAGGAATTATTCGATTCGCCTAGAAGCCGAATTTCCTCGTGCTTCGTGTCAGTGAATCGATTAATCCTGAAATTCAAACTTACTGCCTCCATTTGCGCGCAAAGGGCCGCCTGCCTCCATCTTGCATGAAGATCTCGGCCGAAATCCCATGCAGCGTGAGATTACATCATCATGCTGGCCGGCGTGATGACATCATACGTCACCACGCCGGCTGGCGTGATGACGTAATCTCGTACCGCACGTGATTTCGGCTGAGATTTTCAAGTAAGATGGCGGCAGCCGGCCCGTCGCGCGCAAATGGACACGGTAAGTTTGATGTAATGTTTTTTAATGTTAATTTCACACTGTTTGTACACTCAGATTCCGCAATCATGTATGAACGCGGCATTTGAGGGGTACAATGACGAGGGCGGGGCTATCACAGCTCCCTGTCATTGCACCCGCTACTTACAAAAATATGTGCTTTGTGGCGAATTTTGTAAAATTCGGTGAATCAGCCGAATCGAATTTTCAAGAAATTCGCTCATCTCTACTCCACAGCATCAGTGTCCCGGGGCCTTTTTTGTGGGGGTCCACCACTTTCTGGTTTTCCTCCCAGGGACATGCCTTGTGGTAGTAGGGGCCCCTTATGTGCAACTGTTGGATCATCAATAAAATTGGTTGGTGTCTTCTCAGCTGTGTCATGGCGAATTACATTGTTTTTACGTCTTAAGGCAACTGACCTGAAGAAGCTCCTGACCTGTGTCATGATGGTTGATTTAGTGGCCAGGAAGCTGGAGTTCCTCATCAGAGCTCTCCATTTTTTATTCAATTTTCTGAATCGGGACAGAAGGAATGAGCCAATTGACATGCATGATGAGAGAGAGTTGACCAGCAGCCGCTGATCAACATAGCGCCGACGCCTAGGAATCCTTATGATGGCGTCCAATCTTCTTTCTGAAGTTGTGTGCATCCAACATGAAGTCACACCTTCACAAATTCATCATTCTGATGTCATCCAGTGACATCACAGCTGTAGGCCCAGTTCTAGAACATTCTATGCAAGTGTGGTGACATCACAATACTCCAGGATGAAGGCCAGATTATTTTAACAACTTAATGGCAAGAGCATCGAATATGTTAATGAACTAAGATCTATGGATAGTGTTTGTTTAAAGGATGCAGATTTTCAGTTTTCGAGGATACATCGATTTTTACCTTTACAGTACATTTTCTGTTTCACATTTTTAGTTTGATTTGGTTGCTGATTTTATTTTTGTGTATAGTTCCAAAACTTAGGGGTCAGATCTTTATATTGTATGAAACACTAATCCTTTAAATAAAATTACAGAATTTGAGCTGCAGATGCTGCAGAACCTCTTTTCTCTAAAGTAAGAAAGAGATTCCTGTCCACCATTAATTGCTTGGATAAGGCATCGTCCTTCTCATAAGAAGGTCTGCAGTACAGTATATGAGATGTGTATTTTTGTGTTGTGCTCACACTGGTGATTACAAAGGGGTTGTCCAGATTGTAGAGTTCATTTAATTTCGGCCACCCATTGACACCATAGTAATATGCAAGTGGTACACAGCCATAATACCCGAGGGCGTTACTAGGTGCAGTATTTGGAAACACCCCAAGCAACTTCTCCAAAACCTCTCCTCCCGCAGTGAGTCCTGTACTGTTCAGGAGGAGGAGTCAAGAGTTTACTAATGAAAGCACCTCCCCAGGCCCTTCCCCCTTATTAATGCTCCTCCCCTCCATCTACATGCAGCAGCTTCCTGGTATTTCTCTCTGAGGGTTTGGGTCCCTGTAGTTTATAATCTTCTGTCCTTACTGTAACCTAATCAGCTCTCCACGTACTGACCTTAAACTTACACACAGTGGCAAAATTGAACAGGCAGTGCTGTAGTGTAAAGCATGAGGAAGATACAGAACAGCAGACTGAGTTTATATGGAGACAGGACCTCGTATACACAATGCAGCTAAGCTGCATTCACTGATGATATAGGGGGATGTTTCTCATTCTATAATGTTGGGCGTATTTATTGCATACATGGCATCATGGATCAGTTGAATATATCAAAATACTTGAGGAGATTATGTTGTCCTTTGCCAAAGAAGAAATGCACTTGAAATGGGTGTTTCAACACAACAATGGCCCAAATCAACCCAGTAATTTAACAACATCTTGGTTATAGACAAACAGGATTAAGGTAATTGAGTGGCCAGCCCAGTACCCTGACCTCAATCCCATATAGAACTTGTGGGCTAGTGTGGACTATGAGGCAAAACCCAAAAATGCAGAAGAACTATGAGATTTGCCAGAAGTTGGTTGACTCCATGCAAGCAGTTCTCAGTAACAATGGTTATGGCACTAAATATTAGTTCAGTAGTCCAAAGTAAAGTGAAGTCTCAAAAATGTTTTCAGTTTATACATTTTTTAAGTTAATTTTTAAAGAAAAATACTGGCACTGCTATTTTTTAACAACCTAATATTCATTTTTCTTTACTTTCTAACCTAATCTAGGGCACATTCACATGACAGTAAAACATGACCATTAAAAACTGATACACTGTCAGTTTTTCAAGGCCATTTTGCATCCGTGTGTGCATCTATTTTCTGGCCATCTGTTTCCAATAGCTGTTTTGTATCCGTTTATAACGCCCATTAAATCGTATGAATTTCATTGTTTTAATGTGTTTTTTTTAACACCCCAAACCCTGTAGTGCTCCCACAGTATATATGATGCCCCTAATAGTTCCTCCTGGACATCAATGTTCCCCATAGTGATCCCCAGTAGGATTTAGGGCCCCTTAGTTCCCCCCAGTATAATTAACACCACCATGAATGCCCTCAGTATGATTAATAGCCCCCATTAGTGCCCCCTGTATGATTAATGGGCCTCTTTGGGCTCCCCAGTAGGAATAATGCCCCCCTAAGTAGCCCCAATACTGCTTGTGCTCCAAAAAATAATAATACCTCATCCACTTGCATGCGTAGAGACACTCTCTCCTCACTGCAAACAGCAGGACCTAATGCACCCATTGTGATCATGTGATGTTACCACGCTGGGAGGTCCTGTCCCCACACGTGCAAGTGGATGAGGTATTTTTTTAATTATTTTATCCCCTGTGAGTCCCTTTTTTACACAGTGTACCCATTTTTTATGGGTGCAGTCCTGTCTAAACAGCTGTTAAAATGGGCCAATAGATTTCAGTGCGGTCCATCTGTACTATTATTTGACTGCCGCTATTCACTGATCTTTAAAAAAAGCCAATAGCAGGCTGCGACGGGGATGAGCCTCCCTAGCATCGCAGGCCAGATGTATCAGCAGCTGTGCGGGGATCAGGAGCGGCGCGGGTGCTGGGGAGCAGGGCAACTACACTGCTCAAAAAAATAAAGGGAACACAAAAATAACACATCCTAGATCTGAGTTAATTAAATATTCTTCTGAAATACTTTGTTCTTTACATAGTTGAATGTGCTGACAACAAAATCACACAAAAATACAAAGATGGAAATCAAATTTTTCAACCCATGGAGGTCTGGATTTGGAGTCACACTCAAAATTAAAGTGGAAAAACACACTACAGGCTGATCCAACTTTAATGTAATGTCCTTAAAACAAGTCAAAATGAGGCTCAGTAGTGTGTGTGGCCTCCACATGCCTGTATGACCTCCCTACAACGCCTGTGCATGCTCCTGATGAGGTGGCGGACGGTCTCCTGAGGGATCTCCTCCCAGACCTGGACTAAAGCATCTGCCAACTCCTGGACAGTCTGTGGTGCAACGCAACGTTGGTGGATAGAGCGAGACATGATGTCCCAGATGTGCTCAATTGTATTCAGGTCTGGGGAACGGGCGGGCCAGTCCATAGCATCAATGCCTTCGTCTTGCAGGAACTGCTGACACACTCTAGCCACATGAGGTCTAGCATTGTCTTGCATTAGGAGAAACCCAGGGCCAACCGCACCAGCATATGGTCTCACAAGGGGTCTGAGGATCTCATCTCGGTACCTAATGGCAGTCAGGCTACCTCTGGCGAGCACATGGAGGGCTGTGCGGCCCTCCAAAGAAATGCCACCCCACACCATTACTGATGCAATGCCAAACCGGTCATGCTGGAGGATGTTGCAGGCAGCAGAACGTTCTCCACGGCGTCTCCAGACTTTGTCACGTCTGTCACATGTGCTCAGTGTGAACCTGCTTTCATCTGTGAAGAGCACAGGGCGCCAGTGGCGAATTTGCCAATCTTGGTGTTCTCTGGCAAATGCCAAACATCCTTCACGGTGTTGGGCTGTAAGCCCAACCCCCACCTGTGGACGTCCGCCCCTCATATCACCCTCATGGAGTCTGTTTCTGACCGTTTGAGCAGACACATGCACATTTGTGGCCTGCTGGAGGTCATTTTGCAGGGCTCTGGCAGTGCTCCTCCTGTTCCTCCTTGCACAAAGGCGGAGGTAGCGGTCCTGCTGCTGGGTTGTTGCCCTCCTACGGCCTCCTCCACGTCTCCTGATGTACTGGCCTGTCTCCTGGTAGCGCCTCCATGCTCTGGACACTACGCTGACAGACACAGCAAACCTTCTTGCCACAGCTCGCATTGATGTGCCATCCTGGATATACTGCACTACCTGAGCCACTTGTGTGGATTGTAGACTCCGTCTCATGCTACCACTAGAGCTTGCTTCTTTCCACCTCCTCTCTCACCCCTTTAAGTCAGACCAAATTGATTCTAATCAAATCGAATTTCAGATAATTTACTCCACTCTACAGAATAGAATTAAAAGGGAAAAAAAAGTGAAGAAACTGATTTATTCTAATCACTTAGTGAAGACTATATAAATCGTGAACATTGGCAACATTTTTTTAAGGGCTCGGTGTCAGTTTCTCACTTGAAGAAGGAATCACCTTCATCAACACAACAAACACAATCAACCTTTCATTGTGTAGGTACACTACAGCCAAAAGTTTTGAAACTGACAAAATTTAGTTTTTCACAAAGTTTCTTAGGGTCTATTCACGCGTCCGTAGAATGGGTCCGCATCCATTCCGCAATTCTGCGGAACAGGTGCGGACCCATTCATTCTCAATGGGGACAGAAAGGATGCGGACAGAACACATTGTGCTATCCGCATCCGCATTTCCGGTCCGTGGCTTCGCACTTCCGGTCCGCAGCTCCCGAAAAAAATAGAACATGTCCTATTCTTGTCCGCAATAGCGGACAAGAATAGGCATTTCTATAGGGGTGCCGGCCCGGTGTATTGCGGATCCGCAATACACTACTGACGTGTGAATGGACCTTTATACTGAATACTATACTATGTTATACTGAAGTACAATTATAAGAATACATTTTTTTACTTTTATTGACAAATACATCAAGTTTATGCAAAGGCTCAATGTTGACCCTTCTTTTTCATGACTTCTGCGATTCACCCTGGCATGCTGGATATCAGCTTCTGACTGATGGCAACCCATTCTTCCCTAATCAGTGCTTGGAGTTTATAGCTTTTGTTTCTCTACCCATTGTCACAATTCAAGACCCAGCTATAAGTAGGAAAGCTCATATGCATAAATGTACAACCTACTTAAATACCAAAGCTACGAAAAGTATGAAGTTTAATATAATTTAGTAAAAATTATATGTAATGAAAAAAAACTTGCATCCCAATCAGGAACTGAGCACACATACCCAGTGTGAATCGTATCCATCCTTCACATTCATAAGTACAAGACCCTACTATCATAACCAAAGAACACCAATAAAAGACTTTAACTAAACTGGTAAAAGGGTTTTAACCCCTGCAGGCATTATCACTTACCTGTATTGTATGGGCTGCTGTGGTGAGCCTGCTCCATACGTGGCAGGTGTCGGCTATTTAATACAGCCACCAAGAAGGGGAATGGCAATCATGCCGAACCCTGTCATTTACTACAAGAAAATTTAGGCCTCTTTCACACGAGCGTGACGGATTAGGTCTGGATGCGCTCAGGGTGCGTTCAGTGAAACTCGCACTATTTTGCAAGCAAGTTCAGTCAGTTTTGTCTGCGATTGCTTTCAGTTGTTCAGTTTTTTCCACGCGGGTGCAATGCGTTTTGATGCGTTTTTCACGCACGTGATAAAAAACTGAAGGTTTACAAACAACATCTCTTAGCAACCATCACTGAAAAACGCATCGCACCCGCACTTGCTTGCGGATGCAATGCGTTTTTCACACAGCCCCATTCACTTCTATGGGGCCAGGGCTGCGTGAAAAGCAGAATATAGAACATAGAACATGCTGCGATTTTCACGCAGCGCAGAACTGATGCGTGAAAAACAACGCTCATGTACACAGACCCATTGAAATGAATGGGTTAGGATTTAGTGCGGGTGCTATGCGTTCACGTCACGCATTGCACCCGCGCGGAAAACTCGCTCGTGTGAAAGGGGCCTAAGACTAGCACATTCATAGTTGCAAGTGCACATCCATAAAGCTAGTATGCAGGAAGCACACAAAAACAGGTATGGCAGCACAACATTTCACATACAAACAATAAAACTGGGAAATAGGGATTATACTAAATTAAAGTGGTATTATACCTACTATAAATGGAAAAAATAGAAGCTCTTTGCGCACATTTTTGATCAAACATGTGTCGGGCCCATCTACCAGGCGTCAAGGTGGCTTCCACAGATGGGTACCTAACACTAAGGCCCCTTTCACACGGGCGAGTATTCTATGGGGCTGTTCACATGAGCGGTGATTTTCACGCATCACTTGTGCGTTGCGTGAAAATCGCAGCATGCTCTATATTCAGCGTTTTTCACGCAACGCAGGCCCCATAAAAGTGAATGGGGTTGCGTGAAAATCGCAAGCATCCGCAAGCAAGTGCGGATGCGGTGCGATTTTCACGCACGGTTGCTAGGAGACGATCGGGATTGAGACCTGATCATTATTATTTCCCCTTATAACATGGTTATAAGGGAAAATAATAACATTCTAAATACAGAATGCATAGTAAAATAGCGCTGGAGGGGTTAAAAAAAATAAAATAAAAAATGTAACTCACCTTAGTCCTCTTGTTTGCGCTGCCCGGCATCTCCTTCTGTCTCCTTTCTTCAGGACCTGGGTAAAGGACCTGTGGTGATGTCACTCCGGTCATCACATGATCCATCACATGATCTTTTACCATGGTGATGAATCATGTGATGGACCATGTGATGACCGGAGTGACGTCACCACAGGTCCTTTACCCAGGTCCTGAAGAAAGGAGACAGAAGGAGATGCCGGGCTGCACTATCAAGTGGACTAAGGTGAGTTAAATTATTTTTAATTTTTTTTTAACCCCTCCAGCGCTAGTTTACTATGCATTCTGTATTCAGAATAATATTATTTTCCCTTATAACCATGTTATAAGGGAAAATAATACAATCTACACAACCCCGATTCCAAACCCGAACTTCTGTGAGTGCAAAACGCATTACAATGTCTTGCACTCACGCTGAAAAATCGCGGGTGTTCCCGTAACGCACCCGCACATTTTCCCGCAACGCCCGTCTAAGGCCCCTTTCACACAAGCGTGACGGATTAGGTCCGGATGCGTTCAGGGTGTGTTCAGTGAAAATCGCACCATTTTGCAAGCAAGTTCAGTCAGTTTTGTCTGCGATTGCGTTCAGTTTTTTCCGCGCGGGTGCAATGTGTTTTGATGCGTTTTTCACTCGCGTGATAAAAAACTGAAGGTTTACAAACAACATCTCTTAGCAACCATCACTGAAAAACGCATCGCACCCGCACTTGCTTGCGGATGCAATGCGTTTTTCACGCAGCCCCATTCACTTCTATGGGGCCAGGGCTGCGTGAAAAACGCAGAATATAGAACATGCTGCGATTTTCACGCAACGCAGAACTGATGCGTGAAAAACAACGCTCATGTACACAGACCCATTGAAATTAATGGGTCAGGATTCAGTGCGGGTGCTATGCGTTCACGTCACGCATTGCACCCACGCGGAAAACTCGCTTGTGTGAAAGGGGCCTAAGGCTGGGTTCACACGGGCGTTGCGGGAAAATGTGTGTGTGCGCTGCGGGAACACCCACGATTTTTCCGCGCGAGTGCAAAACATTGCACTCGCGTGAGAAAAATCGCGCATGTTTGTACCCAAACCCGAACTTCTTCACAGAAGTTCGGGCTTGGGATCGGTGTTCTGTAGATTGTATTATTTCCCCTTATAACATTGTTATAAGGAAAAATAATAGCATTCTGAATACAGAATGCATAGTAAACTAGCGCTGGAGGGGTTAAAAAAATTAAAATTAAAATTTAACTCACCTTAGTCCACTTGATCGCGTAGCCCGGCATCTCCTTCTGTCTCCTTTGCTGAACAGGACCTGTGGTGAGCATTAATTACAGGTAAAGGACCTTTGGTGACGTCACTCCGGTCATCACATGATCCATCACCATGGTAAAAGATCATGTGATGGATCATGTGATGACCGGAGTGACATCACCAAAGGTCCTTTACCTGTAATTAATGCTCACCACAGGACCTGTTCAGCAAAGGAGACAGAAGGAGATGCCGGGCTACGCGATCAAGTGGACTAAGGTGAGTTAAATAATTTATTTTTTTTTTAACCCCTCCAGCGCTAGTTTACTATGCATTCTGTATTCAGAATGCTATTATTTTCCCTTATAACCATGTTATAAGGGAAAATAATAATGATCGGTTCTCCATCCCGATCGTCTCCTAGCAACCGTGCGTGAAAATCGCACCGCATCCGCACTTGCTTGCGGATGCTTGCGATTTTCACGCAACCCTATTCACTTCTATGGGGCCTGCGTTGCGTGAAAAACGCAGGATATAGAGCATGCTGCGATTTTCACGCAACGCGCAAGTGATGCGTGAAAATCACCGCTCATCTGAACAGCCCCATTGAACTGAATGGGTCAGGATTCAGTGCGGGTGCAATACGTTCACCTACCGCATTGCACCCGCGCGGAAATGTCGCCCGTGTGAACGCAGCCTAACAGAACTGCCTCTCCTCGGCCTGACCTAAGCCTACAATGTTCAGAACTGTGTAGGAACCAGCTACATTTAGGCTCACACGAGCGTGTCCGGATTAGGTCCGGATGCGTCCCGGTGTATTGCAGCAAACCCGCGCGAGTAGGAACGCAATTGCAGTCAGTTTTGACTGCAATTGCGTTCCGATGTTCAGTTTTTATCGGGCGGGTGCAATGTGTTTTGCATGCGCGTGATAAAAAACCGACTGTGGTACCCAGACCCGAACTTCTTCACAGAAGTTCAGGTTTGGGTTAGGTGTTGTGTAGATGTTATTATTTTCCCTTATAACATGGTTATAAGGGAAAATAATAGCATTCTGAAAACAGAATGCTTAGTAGGTGATCAATTGAGGGTTAAAAAAAAAAAAAAATTAACTCACCTTCTCCTCTTGATCGCGTAGTTACCGGTCTCTTCTTTACTTCTTTAATGATGAGCTGTGGGCTAAAGGACCTGTGGTGACGTCAGATCACATGCTCCTATCACATGGTCCATCACCACGGTAGAATATAGAGCATGCTGCGATTTTCACGCAACGCACAAGTGATGCGTGAAAATCACAGCTCATCTGAACAGCCCCATTTAAATGAATGGGTCGGGATTCAGTGCGGGTGCAATACGTTCACCTACCGCATTGCACCCGCGCGGAAATCTCGCACGTGTGAACGCAGCCTTATACTCTGCTGCAATGTAGTGAAGATATAAAAAGACGTGCGGCACTCACCAGAGTTGCAAATGTATATCTTCTTTATTGTTCCTTCATCGGAAAAAGTTACAAGCGGGATGCAGGAGCGGACACTTTGTTGCAGATGGTGGTGGCTATGGCCGTTTCACGCGTTCTCTTGCGCTTCTTCGGGCCGCTGTCTACGTCATCACGCATTCTTGCGCTTTATAGAGGCGGTGCTGCGCAGCCGGAACCATCAGCAACTGCCGCTCACCGCAGGTCAGTGACGTTAAAACCATAAAATACAGAAAGAGGCAAATCAAGTACAAGCTGGCACCATAAATCTTACGCAAATTACACTATCATAATACATATTTTGATGCAATGACGGTACTTTTAAATATGACACGGGAGAGCAGACAATGCATCGTAATTACTGGATCGAATAATGAAACACTTATCTATGTGAGACATGAACCTGTCACTTAGGCCCACTTAGAGAAAGACAGACATGTCATTTCTGTCGTTCAGGCCTGCTGGTCCCATGGCCCCGGTACGAAGGATCCACCTTGTTTCCCTCTGCAGGAGCAGACGGTGCCGATCCCCTCCCCTAGGGATGGGTCGGACCTGTTCCACTTCCGCAAAGGAAAGACAACGCGGACGGGCGCCATGGGCAGCTCTGATATGTCGGGGACATCCTTTTCCCGAGCGAACAGAACTGACATGTTCCCGGATTCGCTCACAAAGTGGGCGAATTGTTTTTCTGATATAAAATCTTTTGCAGGGGCAGAAGACTACGTAGACAACATATGGTGTACGACAAGTAATAAAATCGCGTACTACATGCTTGACACCTCCTATCTGCAGCCATTTATTACATACATTAAGTGAGCAAAAAGAGCAATGCCCACACTTATAATTCCCTCTACGTTTCCTGCTAGAGAGCCAGGTCTCTACCCGGGCTTTGCTGAGAACACTGTCAACCAATTTATCCTTGAGGGTAGGGCATTTTCTAAATGTGACTAGGGGTCGCTGACTAGAAACATTGCTCAATGTGGGATCCCCTTTTAGAAGGTCCCAGTTCTCATTAATGACACGCTTAATTACGTCTGCCGCTGGACTATATTCAAAGGCGAAGCGAGATGGTTTCTTGTTCCTTGTCCTATGAGCAAGTAAGGAGTCACGATACAGCTTGGCCGCCTGCTGAGACATTGCACGGCGAGTAACCCCGATCCAAAAGCGGTTTTTAAGTTCACGCGCTTGTCTGTAAAACCCGCCATCGGTGTCGTTGATCCTCCGCAGACGGACGAACTGTCCGTATGGGATGGCCCTCTTCACCAATGGTGGGTGAAAGCTGGTCTGGTGGAGCAGCGAGTTTGTCGCGGTGGGTTTACGGAAGCCCATGGTGTGTAATACACCATCCCTCACCATAACGCGCACATCCAAAAAATCAAGTGACGCACCGCCAAAGTTGACAGGTTCATGTCTCGCATAGATAAGTGTTTCATTATTCGATCCAGTAATTACGACGCATTGTCTGCTCTCCCGTGTCATATTTAAAAGTACCGTCACTTGATTTGCCCCTTTCTGTATTTTATGGTTTTAACGTCACTGACCTGCGGTGAGCGGCCGTTGCTGATGGTTCCGGCTGCGCAGCACCGCCTCTATAAAGCGCAAGAATGCGTGATGACGTAGACAGCGGCCCGAAGAAGCGCGAGAGTACGCGCGAAACGGCCGTAGCCGCCACCATCTGCAACAAAGTGTCTGCTCCTGCATCCCGCTTGTAACTTTTTCCGATGAAGGAACAATAAAGAAGATATACATTTGCAACTCTGGTGAGTGCCGCACGTCTTTTTATATCTTCACTACATTGCCGCATTTGGAATTATCTCCTCCTCTGAGTGCAGAGCACCACATATGAAGTTTGAATACCGCTGTGCTAGCGATTGGCAAAGTGAGTGGTTGGATTGCAGCCTGAATCAGTAGCAGTGCCGCCGTATTCTTTTCTTTACTTACATTTATACTCTGCTCAGAAGCCCTAGGCAGATGGGAGGGGTGCTCAATCTAAAAGAGACAGCTACCCTCAATATATACTACAAGAAAATTTAGACTAGCACATTCATGGTCGCAAGTGCACATCCATAAAGTTAGCATGCAGGAAGCAAACAAAAACAGGTATGGCAGCACAACATTTCACATACAAACGATAAAACTGGGAACTAGGGATTATACTAAATTAAAGTGGTATTATACTATAAATGGAAAAAATATGAATGTGCTAGTCTAAATTTTCTTGTAGTATATATTGAGGGCAGAAGCCACCTTGACGCCTGGTAGATGGGCCCGACATAGGTTTGATCAAAATGTGCGCAAAGAGCTTTTACTTTTCCATTTATAGTAGGTATAATACCACTTTAATTTTGTATAATCCCTATTTCCCAGTTTTATCGTTTTTATGTGAAATGTTGTGCTGCCATACCTGTTATTGTTTGAACCCTGTCATTTAACCCCTCTGAGGTCACAATCAACAGTGATGCAGCTCCCTCTGCCTTCCGATTGGAGCCCCCTTGTAACAGTGGCTACTGTGCGCGGCTGTTCTCCTGCTTACCGTCGCAGTCCTGGGTGCCGTGCTCAGCGGTGATCTGCTGCCTGTGCTTCGCTATTCACTGCTGCAGTCCTCGACTCTGTCCTTGCAGGTACTGTTTGTTCTGGACAACGCCCTTAAAGGAGGTAGGACGTGTGGCACGGTGGGTTCACACCTGCTGGTTCGTGACAGTAGGACGTGTGGCACAGTGGGTTCACACCCGCTAGGTCGTGACACCCCTCAGTAAAATCGCGGGGCTCCAATCGGTTACCATGAAACCCTGGGTGCTGCCAAGCCTTCCCATGGCTGTCATAATAATCTGCCTGCTGAGCAATGCACAAGGCATAGCTCAGCAGACAGAGTGGCAGAATGCCATTCATCTAATGGATCTCTATTAGGCCTTTTTTGTTTTCCGTTTATGTTCTGTTTTTTTGCGTTTCGTATATGGACCATATATGGACCCATTCATTTCAATGGATCCACAAAACAAAAACGGAAGGTACTCCGTATGCCTTCCGTTTCCGTATTTCAGTTCTTACGTTCCATTCAAAGATAGAACATATCGTATTAGGGTCCATTCACACATCCGCAATGTGTTTTGCGGATCCACGGATCCGCAAAACACGGACAGCGGCAATGTGCGTTCCGCATTTTGCCGGCACTAATAGAACATGCCTATTCTTGTCCGCAATTGCGAACAAGAATATGACATGTTCTATTTTTTTTCGGGAACTGAATTGGGTCCGCAATTCTGTGTCTGGGCAGCACATTGTGCTGCCCCATAGAAATGAATGGGTCCACAATTCTGTTCTGCAAAATGCGGAACGAAATTGCGGACGTGTTAATGGACCCTTACTGTCTGCATAACGGACAAGGATAGTACTGTTCTATCAGGGGCCAGCTGTTCAGTTCCACAAAAAACTGTATGCACACGGACGTTATCCGTATTTTTTGCAGATCTGCAAAATACTGAAAAAGCCATACGGTCGTGTGTAAGAGGCCTTAGGGTGAATGGGACATGGGATTTTTATGTAAAAAGTTTTAAAAAAAAGCAATAAAAAATATTAATGGGGTCATTTATCTAACTGGTGTAAAGTAGAACTGGCTTAGTTGCCCATAGCAACCAGTCAGATTTCACCTTTCATTTTTGACAGCTCCTTAGGAAAATGAAAGGTGGAATCTAGTGATGATCGAAGCAAGCTTCGGATGCTACATCCGAATTGGCTTTGTTCAAACCTCCGGATTAATTCTTTACAGAGATCCGTCACCATATAGTATTAAAATGTATGGGCTCCGATGAGCAGAAGTTAGTTATTTGCAAAGTCGTGCGTGACTTTGTTGAATAGTTCGGTAATTAATTTTTAAAGTGTAAAACCACTTTAAAACTTGAAACCAAACTCAGCTAGGGTTCCGAGGTACCAGTCGGAAGCGAAGTTGAGGTGCCATTAAAAAAAATACAACTTGTCCTGCAATAAAATAAGCCACATATGTGTACGGAAAATTAAAAAAGTTATGGCTCTGGGAATGAGAGGACAAAACGAAAATGGGCTTGTCTTGAAGGGGCTAATAGCAGTTACAGTAAGTAAAGAATCTTACCAGTGAATGGCTGGCACCTGAGCTATAATTCTGCCAGTTATAGATCACAAGAATGGCTACCGAGCCCCTTGTTTTTCCTTACTAGGCAGGAGGTTAACCAGTATGAAGCATTGTGCCCGGCCATCTCTGTCAGCTAAAAGGCTTTGAAGAAAGCTGCAACAAACTTGCTTGACCACAGCTCCTATTCTGTAGAATGGTGGGGGTCCCAGAGTTGGGGTACCCAATCATCATCATTTTTGACCTGTTCTCCGGATAGCTGATGAATTTTATTAGTGTAAATATCCCTTTAAGATTTGAAAAATGTTTTCTGCAGACATCTGAAAAATAGTCTGGTGTCACATATAACTAGAAAACTGGATTATCTCAGTTATTGTTTGCTTGTTGCTTATCAAGTATAGCGTTTATAAAAATGGAGAAGCAGTTAGGAGTGCTTTATGATGTAATAAAATATACATTAAATGCAGTAAAAAACATACTTAAATGTGTTTACTTGAACATAGAGTCCAAGAAAGAGTTGAAAACACTCAGTATCTGTCATTAGCTGTATCTTTTGTAATGAAGAACAGTGTTTTCAACGGAAACTCCTCTAGTGAGAGCTATGTGAGCTATGTGACCTTTCTATGAGAACATTTACTGTAAGTGCAGCAACCTGGAGGGAAGGAGGATGGGAGTGGTAGTTGTGGCCTTGATGGTAGCAGAAGTAGTACTCAAGTTCACAGGGGCAATCTCTCCCTCTGGCGCTCCCTGAGTCCGTGCAGTGACTGAAGGGTGTAGCCTTTCTGATCTTGTTCTGTATACATAGGAATGAGATGCCTCGGTCAATGGAAACCACAGCATCTGGGAGGTTAAACAGAGGGAGGGGGTTCCTCTGATCAGAGCCCTCAAAGCAAAATTGCGGGGTTATAATAGGTTGCTATGTCAACCTGGGGCCTTCTAAAGTGGCAATACCAGACACAATCTATGGAAGGGTGTGGTACAGCCATCTTTTTCTAAGGGCCTTATGTGTTTTGCGGCCCTCAAATTGCGGACCCATAAATACAGTCATAATAGGTCCTAATCCTGGACAACCCCTTTAATATTGTGACAGGCTCTTCATGCAAAGTGAGTGCAGACTCCCTGTGTGCTATAACTCTCATGCAAAACTAAACTAGAAAGTTGAGGGAGGAGGTTAATATGGGGCTAAAGGGGTTCTCCGGTGTAGCTGGCCAGCTAAGACCTGTTCTAGGTTGCTAAAATAGCGTATATGTTTATACAGCTAGACCTGCCAATAACCTTAATAATGTTCCTATGTTTGTGTGTTACAAAAAAAAAGCTGAGTTATTTACAGTGACTTAATGTTTGGATGTCATATAACTGTTATATATTTTGTGTTCACAGAAGCAGAAAAGATAATTTAAGATTCATTATATAATGTAAGGTAAGCTCAATGACACATCAGAAACAACAGAAAGCATAGAGTTAAACTGTTGGGCAGGAGTCTTGACCAATCACAGCCAGCCTCACACACAGCAGCAGTTTTGACCAATCACAGGCAGCCTCACACACAGCTTGTGTGGGAAATTCCCCTAGCAAGAGCTGCTGGAATCATTATTCACCAGAGAGAGGAGCTGAATAGACATTCACTCTACTAAGAGCTGTGTTTTATGGAAGCAGAGAGGCCAAAATAGGTAATTAAAACAGTTATATAATGTTCCTACTGTTAATATAGTGATTAGAACTGTATACTGAACCAGTTATATGTGTGCTTACTTACAGTTCCACAGAGAGACCACGTACTGCAGCCAGCTAGTTTCACGCCACTAAGCCCAAGGTCTGCAGCAGCATATACAAGCCAGCGCATCGTAAGTCTGCACAGAGCATCGCAAGTCAGCGCAGAGCAGAGCATCACAGCAAGAAAGGACACATGTCACAAAGAGGTGGAGGGGATGGTGCACCGCTGACTCCACCCACACCCCTGTGCCTGCCTACTTGCTCTATCCGTCCTAGGTAATGGAGCACAACTGGGCGGCGTTCCCTAGCCTTGGTAAGTGCGGAGGGACAAACAAGACAGACAAACATAGAATGGTCAACAAGCCGAGTCAGAACCAGGAGATAACTACAGTACCAGTGGATAAGCAAAGACGGGTCAATAACAAGCCAGAAGTCAAGACCAGGAGAAGCAAAGCAGACACAAGGAGCAAGCAAGGACGGAGACGATCAACGAGTCGAGAGTCAATAGCCACAGAATCACACTGAAGAACTCAGGAAAGGACCTTATTCACAGGCAACCTGTGGCCAGCAGGTTGCCTGTATATATAGTGGGGAAGAGGAGTCATGTGACGTGGCCAGCGCCACATGACTCATTCCCCAGCAAGAGGAGTCCCGTGATGTGGCTAGCGCCACATGACTCATTCCCCTGCAACCAGCCGAGCGATGAGTGCTCAGCTCAGTGCTCAGACTCCTTACAGTTGCCATGTGAGTGGAGGACACCGACCGCGCTAAGGAGGTGAGTGCGGCCGGGTCCTCCCTTCCCCCCGTTGTTGTGGATACGAGGACACAGTGCATGTCCTCGCTCCGTACTAGCCACAGGGCGCCAGCGGCACTAAGGCGGGGGAATGTGAAGCCGGCGCCTCGTGACGGTACCCCCTTGTACGAGGGGCCACCGGACCCAAAGTCACCAGAGATGGTTTGTCAGGATGATCATGATGAAACTTTTTAATTAACCTAGTCGCATGAATCATATTCACTGGTACCCACGACCTTTCCTCAGGTCCATAACCCTTCCAATGAACCAGGTATTGAAATGAGTTTCGAACTCTTCTGATGTCAATGATTTTAGAAATGACAAATTCATTTTGATCATTCACCTGTACCGGGGGAGGGGCTGCCTGCGATGGAATTACGGTCGAAACATATTTCTTAAGCAATGATTTGTGAAATACGTTGTGAATGCGGAACGAATCTGGCAGCTTCAACCTAAAAGATACGGGATTAATAACGTTGAGGATTTCATATGGACCAATAAAACGTGGTGCAAACTTCCTGGACGACACTTTTAGTGGCAAATTTTTGGTGGACAGCCAAACCTTTTCTCCGACCTAAAAAGTCCACCCCTCTGGAACGCTTCCTATTAGCCTTAATTCTATGATCCTCCTGAGCTTCAGTTGAACCCGAGCCCAGACTGTGCACAGTTCTGAAGTTACCCTATCAGCTTCAGGGTTAGGTGATGGAACAGATGAACCAGAATTAAATCGAGGGTGGTAAACAAAATTGCAGAAAGACTGAGACACCCCGGTGGAAGAGTTCACACAGTTATTGCAGGCGAACTCCGCCAAAGGGAGGTATTTTACCCATAACTGCAGGTTATCAGAGATGTAAGATCTTAGAAATTGTTCAACAGCCTGATTAAGCCGTTCAGTTTGTCAATTGGTCTCGGGATGAAAAGCTGATGAAAAGGACAAAGATATCTCACATCTCTGACAAAAAGCTCTCCAAAATTTGGAGACAAACTGGACACCCCTGTCAGACACAAAGTTTTCAGGAACTCTATGCAATCGTACCACTTGTTCCATAAACACAGAAACCAGAGTCTTGGCATTCGGGAGCTTAGCTAGAGGAACGAAGTGTACCATTTTACTGAATCTATCGACCACTACCCAAACCACTGACTTACCCTCAGAGGGTGGAAAGTCAGTAATGAAATCCATAGAAATGTGTGACCAGGGTTTACTAGGAATGGGTAGTGGTCGTAACTCACCAGCAGGACGCGTTCTTGGAGTCTTGGACTTGGCACATACCTCGCAAGCAGAGACATAAGACCTGACATCCCTGGATAACGTGGGCCACCAATAAGACCTGGACACGAGTTCTCTGGTGAACTCAATACTGGGATGCCCACTGTTAGCACAGCGGCCCGTACTGGCGCCGCTGCCCCTATCCGCAGGCACGTGCGCCGGGCTCCCACTTTTCCCTCCTGCCGCCCAGCTGACAAACACGGACAGCAACTAACTTAACTCTGCTACATGTGATCCATGCCAGTGTTTCACTGCTGCTGGAGATTTGCACTGGTGCTGAAGCTTGCGTGGGTGTGTCTCTCTTTCCTATGTGTCAACACATACAAGCCCTCTGTCTCAGCAGCCAATGGCCGGATTGCAGCAGGTATTTAAAGGCACTTCCTACTATAGGAAGTTGCCTGAGCAACCTCAGTGTGTAGCCTGTCTAGTTCCTGTGCAAAGGTGTTTATCTTTATTCTGACAAACTTCTTGCGCCACTTCACTAACAGTCATCACGACAACTGGGTTGTACTATTGCCGTGGGCTGAGTTCTCATACAGCAATCATGTCAGCGAGTCTTCCAAGAAATCTCCATTTTTTGTTGTTTATGGCCAACAACCAAATATCCCACTCCTGGTGTCTCCTTCTTCCGGTATCCCTGCTGCAGACGCCACCTCAAGAGGGTTCTCTAAAATCTGGGAGGAGAATAAGGGAGCTCTGAAAGAGGCTTCTGTGCGCATGAAAGAGTCCGCGGATAAAAAACTTAGAAATTCTCCAAAATTCCGTCCTGGTGATAAAGTCTGGCTCGCTTCCAAATACATCCGGCTCAAAATACCCTCCATTTGAAATTCTTGAACAAATCAATGTCACCGCCAGTTCTGTGAGAAGATCTGTGAGAAGATCTGGCAGACGTTCTTCTCTACCTCTTGTATGATGTTCTTTGTTTTGGTTTCACTTTCTCATCTCCTTTCCTTCTGCCAAGTGTCACTTATTTCGACTAATCGTCTTCCTTTATAATCCCTCCCATACTGCCTCACTTTGCGGTTTATACTACTTCCTGGATGAGGTGTTCCCTGCTGGAGGCTGCTTCTGCTGTTTGTTCAGATAAGTCTTTTACTTTATTGTGTTTCCTTGCTGGCTTGATTCTAGGTGACCCTGACTCCGTCCGTATTAAGTGCAGGGAGCCGGTGGTCGTGTTCCCTCACTATTATAGGGTTTTCAGGTGTCACACAGGATTAGGTACACGGGCATGCAATCGTCTACCATACAGAGACTTGCATGTGCATAGCAGTCAGGGAGAGCTCTTAGGGTTTTATAGGGCTCACCTATAAGCTCCTTAGTTTGGGATCAAGCCAGTCGCTTGTTTATTTATATGTTCAAGCTATTTGCTAACTTCATCCGTGACAATCAATGATGTTTCCTACAAGCTTAAGCTACCAGCCTCTCTCCAGGTACCAAATTCCTTCCATGTCTCCCTGCTGAAGCCCGTCATCCTGACTTGTTTTTTCAAGAAACCGGTCTCTGCTAATGTTGCGGTCAGTGATGAGAACGTCTATGAGGTAAAGGCCATTCTGGGGATGAAAAAGAGTAGAGGGAAAACCCTGTTTCTGGTGGATTGGAAAGGGTTTGGCCCTGAGGAGAGATCTTGGAAACCCAGGGAGAACATCAATGCCCCTCTTCTGCTGAAAAAATTCTTGTCCAGGACCAGGCCTGAGGAGAAGGGGCGTAAGGGGGGGGGGGTACTGTTAGCCCAGCAGCCTGTACCGTCGCCGCTGCCCCTATCCGCAGGCACGGGCGCCCTCTTTTCCCTCCTGCCGCCCAGCTGACAAACACGGGCAGCAACTAACTTAACTCTGCTACATGTGATCTATGCCAGTGTTTCCTTGCTGCTGGAGACTTGCATTGATGCTGAAGCTTGAGTGGGTGTGTCTCTCTTTCCTATGTGGCAACACATATACGCTCTCTGTCTCAGCAGCCAATGGCTGGATTGCAGTAGGTATTTAAAGGCACTTCCTACTACAGGAAGTTGCCTGAGCAACCTCAGTGTGTAGCCTGTCTAGTTCCTGTGCAAAGGTGTTTATCTTGTCTGCCTTTCTGTGTACCGAATCCTGCTATTGTACTCTTGGACTTTGCTTTCTGCCACCTGCCTCTGACCTCGGACTTCGTTTATGAACTTTGCCTGTTTGCTGCCTGCCCCTTACCTCAGATCTTGTTTGCTGACTTCGCTTGATTGCCGCCTGTCCTGACCCGTACCTCCAGGCCTCGTAAGTCCCCTTGGTGCTTGCACCAAGCACTCTGACCCCTTGATCAGCTGCCACTGACTTGGGGACTACTCTGGAGTGGCACCTGGCAGCTACGCTACGGCCCAAGCCTATCCCCACCATCAGGGGCTCTAGTGAATACCAGGTAGCTGCTTAGTTATGCCCCTATGGAGTATACCCAGTCAGTGGCACAGTGGGTCCACACCCGCTTGCATAACACCCACGAAAAACAGAATCATGGCACTCACCAAGCAGCCAGAGACAGAAATGCCCAGGAACAAAAAACATATCTGTAGGTGTCTGTGCCGGAGCTAGATGTTGCTCTGCCTCAATATGAGAAGCAAGATGCGCAGATAATGCTGCAACAATAATGTTAGCTGGTAAGATGGGTTCAGGAGGAATGTCAGGGGGTTGAAATGCACAAAAGCTTCACATTTTTACTTCATGGTCTAAAAGTAATAGAGAAGTTAAAATGCGTGAATAATAATGCCTATCTAGATTGACGAGGATTCAGCCTTTTCGCAGACTCAAGAAACAATAAATTTTTATGGTCAGTGACAGCAGTGGTACAATGTTTGGCCCCCTCTAAAAAATTTCTCCACTCCTCAAAAACCCATTTGATAGCTAGCAATTCCCGATTACCAATATCATAGTTCCTCTCAGTGGGAGAGAATTTCCATGAGAAAAACGCACAAGGTCTTAAATTAGTGAGGTTAGAGGGTCCCTGGGAAAGAACAGCCCCCACCCCATCCTCAGAAGCATCCACCTCCACTATGAAAGGTTTCTCTTGATCCGGCTGAATCAAGACTGGGGCGTTCCTAAAAGATCATTTTAGGGTTTCGAAGGCTTCAATGGCCTCCAAAGGCCAGTTAACAAGATCCACCTCCTTCTTAGTAAGGTCGGTCAAGGGTTTAGCAATTACCGAAAAAAATTTGATAAACTTACGGTAATAATTGGAGAACCCTAAAAAGCGCTGTAAGGCTTTTAGGGATGATGGTCTCACCCAGTCTAAAATAGCTTGTACCTTACCAGGATCCATTTTAAATGCATGTGGAGTGAGGACATAGCCAATATACAAAATTTCTTGTACCCCAAAAATGCATTTTTCTAACTTAGCAGATAGTTGATTTTTTCTTAGAATATCAAGTACAGTTGTGTTCAAAATTATTCAACCCCCACTGAAATTGAGTGTTTTGGCCAGTTTGACATTGATTTTGATCATTTCAGTCATCTTGTTTACAATTAAATCAAAGAGGCACTTGTAAGTCAGACAAATATAACATAACATTTATAATGAAATAACCACAAATGTCTTTTCTGCGCTCACATCATTATCAGTTTTATTCAACCCCCAAGTGACATTCAATCTTAGTACTTAGTACAACATCCTTTTCCAGTTATAACAGCTTTTAAACGTGAAGCATAGCTCGACACAAGTGTCTTGCAGCGATCTACGGGTATCTTCGCCCGTTCTTCATGGGCAAAAGCCTCCAGTTCAGTCACATTCTTAGGCTTGCGCGCTGCAACTGCTTTCTTTATGTCCCACCAGAGGTTCTCAATCGGATTTAAGTCTGGTGACTGCGATGGCCACTTCAAAATGTTCCAGCCTTTAATCTGCAACCATGCTCTAGTGGACTTAGAGGTAGGCTTGGGATCATTGTCCTGTTGAAAGGTCCAACGTCTCCCAAGCCTCAGGTTTGTGACGGACTGCATCACATTTTCATCCAATATCTCCTGGTACTGAAGAGAATTCATGGTACCTTGCACACGCTGAAGCTTCCCTGTACCTGTAGAAGCAAAACAGCCCCAAAGCATGATTGACCCCCCCGCCATGCTTCACAGTAGGCAAGGTGTTCTTTTCTTCATAGGCCTTGTTCTTCCTCCTCCAAACATAGCGTTGATCCATGGGCCCAAATAGTTCTAATTTTGTTTCATCAGTCCACAGAACACTATCCCAAAACTTTTGTGGTTTGTCCACATGACTTTTGGCATACTGCAGTCGACTCTTCTTATTATTTGGAGATAGCAAGGGGCCTGGGAGTTCTGGCATGGAGGCCTTCATTACGCAGTGTGCGCCTTATTATCTGAGCTGAAACTTCAGTACCCACATCTGACAAATCTTTTTTCAGTTCCTCAGCAGTCACACGGGGACTTTTCTCCACTTTGCGCTTCAGGTAGCGCACAGCAGTCGAAGTCAGCATCTTCTTTCTGCCACGACCAGGTAGCGTTTCAACAGTACCCTTTGCCTTGAATTTGTGAATGATGCTTCCTATGGTGTCTCTTGGTATGTTTAACATCTTTGCAATCTTCTTATAGCCATTGCCCTTCCTGTGAAGAGAAATCACCTCTTCTCTTGTCTTCCTGGACCATTCTCTTGACTTCACCATGTTTGTAAACACACCAGTAAATGTCTAGAAGGAGCTGAGTATCACAGTCCTTTTAAATCTGCCTAATTGGTGCTTATTATGCTTGATTGCTGCTCCTTGACATCCACAGGTGTTTTCAATACCTGATCGAAAACACTTGAATGAACCTCTGTTCTTAAGAGTGGTAGTCTTTAAGGGGTTGAATAATTGTGTCAATGAAGAAATCACAAAAAAAAACATTTAATACTGTATTACAAAATCAATTGATGTCATTTTAGTTGCATTTGGTTCTTTAAAAAGTCCTTGTAAGATTTCATTCTGAACACAATTACAAATGTACACTAAATTCCCTAAAACCCTTTACAGCATTGGGGGTTGAATAATTTTGAACACAACTGTACTTGTCTGATATGCATAACATGAGAATCCCAACTCAAAGAAAAAATCTAAATATCATCAAGATATACAATCATAAATTTGCCAATATATTCCCTGAAAATGTCATTCATGAAATTTTTAAAAACTGCAGGAGCATTACTAAGCCCAAAAGGCATGACCAAATATTTAAAATGTCCTTTCAGAGTGTTTTCCATTCGTCCCCTTCTTTAATTCGAACTAAATTGTATGCCCCTCTCAAATCGAGTTTGGAAAACCATGAAGCCCCCAGAACCTGATTGAACAGATTGGGGATTAAAGGAAGGGAATATTGATTCTTAATGGTGATCTTGTTCAATTCCCTGTGTCTTAGGCCTCCGTCCTTTTTTTTTTACAAAAAAGAATCCCGCCCCCATAGGAGACACAGAGGGTCGAATGTGTCCTTTAATCAGACTTTCCTTAACATATTCTCTCATGGAATTACGTTCTAGACCAGATAAATTGTATATCCGCCCCTTAGGAATCCTAGACCCTCCCACTAGTTCAATAGCGCAGTCATATGGTCTATGGGGGGGTAAGCTCTTGGGGTCAGATGAGGAGAGTACATCCATATATTCCTCGATGAATGGAGGTAATGTCTTGGATTCTGCTACGACCCCTGCTTGCACAATAGATAAACACGAATCACATTTAAGGCCCAATTTCTCAACCTCCCCTCTGGCCCAATTTATCACCGGGTTATGCAATTGTAGCAAGGGCATACCTAAAACCACATCAACGGGTAAATTTTCCAAGATCAACAGAGAGCAATTCTCATTATGACACACCCCTACAGTTAAAGTTATTTCAGGAGTGTAAAACTTAATCATTCCTCCCAATAATGGGGTGGAATCTATGGCTACCATGTAAACAGGGTTGGGAAGGGTAAACATGGGGATCCCCACCTGAAGAGCAAACTTGAGGTCAATAAATTTAGCGGCAGATCCAGAGTCAATAAACGCATTTCCTGAACCCTTGTTAGGCCCTAATGAAATAGTAGACAGTAGTAATAATTTACTTTTACCACCCCAGGGAGTACATTGTCTTTAGATCCCTCAGGTTTGGGTGATCTTCCGGAAGGAGGGATCTTGGGACATTGCTGGATCCAATGATCGGAGTTGCCACAGTAAAAACATGTACAATGGTGGCGGCGTTGGTCTCTTCTGGTCATACCAATCTGCATAGGTTCATCAGCAACAGGCTTGGACTTGATTCCCATGGGACAGACCACTAATTTGGACATAACCTGGGAAGAAAACAAATGTTCCTGCTGTCTCTCCCTAATGTGTCTGTCCAGTCTTACCGCAAGTCATGATTTCTTCCAAGATCTCAGGGGAAGGATAACCTACAAGCATATCTTTAAGAGTCTCAGACAAACCAGATCTGAACTGACTTTTGAGAGCAGGTTCATTCCAACCAGAGGGAACGCACCAGTTTCTAAACTGAGTACAGTATTGCTCTACCGGTCGGTCACCCTGCACCAAAGCTTTCAGCAAACTCTCTGCTATGGTTGCTTTGTCCGGTTCATCATATAGCAGCCCTAGGGCCTGAAAAAATGCATCAACTGACCCAAGACACAGCAAGTCGGGGGGGTAATGAAAACCCACTCCTGGGGGTCACCCTGTAACAGGGATATTATAATTCCCACTCGCTGTGGCCCAAGGCCAGAAGAATGGGGTCGCAGTCTGAAATATAGTTTGCAACTCTCCTTAAAGGTTTGAAAACTTTTGCGGTCCCCCGAGAACCGCTCAGGAAGCTTAACGTGGGGTTCCACCTGTAAAGCGGACGGAGGGGAAACAGTGAGGTTACGGACAGATTCTTGAATGTGTAACCTCTCTCCTAGCTCCTGAACAATCTGGGCCAGGTTCAGGACATGATCTGTCAGATTTTGCAGGGGATCCATAGTGGTAAAGTGGGCTTGTGAATCTATCACAAAGAGGGGGATCGGATGGTGCACCACTAACTCCACCCACACCCCTGCCCCTGCCTACTTGCACTATCCGTCCTAGGTAAAAGAGCACAACTGGGTGGCATTCCCTAGCCTTGGTAAGTGCGGAGGGACAAACAAGACAGACAAACATAGAATGGTCAACAAGCCGAGTCAAAACCAGGAGATAACTACAGTACCAGTGGATAAGCAAAGACGGGTCAATAACAAGCCAGAAGTCTAAACCAGGAGAAGCAAAGCAGACACAAGGAGCAAAGAGGTGAGTGCGGCCGGGTCCTCCGTGCCGTGGAGACGAGGACGCAGCCCATGTCCTCGCTCCGTACTAGCCTCAGGGCGCCAGCGGCACTGAGGGGGTGAACGTAAAGCTGGCGACTCGTGACAACATGTCTCCTTTAAGACTGACATTTGTTCCTGCTCTTCAGAATAAGGTCAGAGCTTTCCTTTTATTACTTATCATTGCAAATAGGTTTTGGTATAAAGACATTTTTTGTGTTCAAGAATAAAAGACAAAGGACAGTTTGTAATACACAGACTGCATTTCAGTATTGCATATAAAGTGAAAGGCATCTTATTATTTGTATTGATTGTTATAGCATTTAAAGTAAATTGTCCAAGCCTAGTATTACCATGCCACTGTTAGAGGATACAAAGACACATAGGGTAGAAGATCAAGAGAACCTGTCTGAGTTTGAAGAGTCTAATGCAGCACTAGTCTTGCCTCAAACAAATCTAGCCCAAACAAATGAACTAAGACATTCATCACGTGCCAGAAAACTGATCCCAAAAATGCTGGAAATTTTGAAGCAAGAAGCAGCACTGAAAGAGAAAAAGTTCGCCCGGATGTATGATAGGTGGAAATCATACATTAAAGATATTCGTAGAAAGCTAAAGCAAGAAAGTATAAAAAGGAACTTGAGCGACATGGTAGATACGGTAGAAGAATCTGAATCAGAGCTTATGGCAGCATATGTCAACCTGCGGTCGTCTACGACACCTTCCCAGGATATTGTAAGGAACATGGACACATGTACTGCGGTCACTAAAGATTTAGTAAAGCTTATGAGAGAACTATCATCTGCAGAAAACTATGATGAAGTTAAAGCAAGAAGGAGAATGAACGAGCTCTTTATGAGAGACTATGCTAGGTCCTTAGGTGGAACCACAAATACAAGTGGGACTTACTTCGCTAGCAGAAGTGCCGCCCCCATATCACAGTCCTCAAGTACTTCAGCCAAAAGAAATGAATTAGCTGAACAACTTGCTGTCAAGAAAGCAGAAATTGAGATGGAAGCTGCCATCGAGGCACAGCGCTATCAAATGGAAGCACAGCGCCATCAAATGGAAGCTGAAATGGAACCACAGTGCCAACAGATGAAAAGTCTGGAAAGTCAGAAAGAAGTTAAGATCATAGAAGCCAGACTCAGAGTACATGAAGAGGATATGAATCAGAGTAGTCATAGGTTCAAATCTGTACCAAGTGAAGAAACAGACTCCTACTTTCCTTCATACGCCCAGGAGGATGGAAGGGAATCTCCAGCATGTAGTGAAGAAATAAGTTATTATCTTTCCATCTCTGCTCAGAAAAACAAAGAGAGGCCTAGTCCAGTGTCAAGAAAAAGGTGTGGGAATTTACCATCTATCTCTACCAGAAAAGATAAAGAAAGGGACTCACCTAATTCAAAACTAGGTGAGAAAATAGAACAGGATGATTCTATTCCTAGATGTCATGGCAAGATATGGTCATCCTTTCTTAATACAAAGAGCCTTTAGAGAGAAACTGAATAACTGACCTAAAATAGGTCCTAAAGAACACTTCAGACTCCAAAAGTATGGTGACTCCCTGCAAGCATGCAGCAATACCATCCCACATGTTCAAGGGCTGGAAGTACTGAACTACTATCTAGAAAACCACAGGATGCTAACTAAGCTACCTGAAGAAGTAGCTTCTAGATGGAATCGTTATGTGACTAAACAGTTAGATCTAGGTAAGAACTTCCAAAGTTTTAAAGAGTTCTCTGAGTTTGTCAATGAGGAAGCACGGATAGCATGTAATCCAGTAACAGCATCTTATGTCTTAAAATCCTTAGAAGAAATGCCTGTGAGAGATATAAGACGCGCAAGAGCAACTAGCTTTGCAACCAACACACCAGCTAAAGGTCCAGATACCTATGAGAGCAAGTCCAATGTCACTACTGGGATCAGTAGAGAGACAGAACCGACAAATCTTCAGACTACCTTCAAATGTATGTTCTATGGACGCCACTCCATACACAAGTGTCAACAATTGAAGGAGAAGTCCACAGATGAAAGAAGAGGTTTATACTTGAGAACCAAATGTGTTCCGGATGTCTAAGAAAAGGCCATGTTAGTAAGGAGTGTAAGAGAGAGGCCACATGCAGCGTTTGCAAAGGACGACATCCTACACCACTACATGAAGAACGTCCAAAGAAAGATAAAGATACTGAGGGAGGAAACAAAGTATCGGTATTCTCTTACAGATTGAGGGAAGGAGAAAGCAATGGCACATCAATGGTTGTACCAGTGTGCATTTCAAATCCTAAAAGGAGGAACAAGAAGGTATATGCCTATGCGCTACTGGATGCCCAGAGTGATGTCACCTTCATTGATCAAGAAATCTGCAGGAAATTACAAGTGGCTACAGAACCAGTGAAGCTCAAACTCACCACAATGACGGGGAGAGACATATTAGTGAACAGTCAAAGGACTGAGAGTTAGAGGACTTAATTCAAACTGCACATTAGATCTACCTCCATCTTAAACAAAACACGATATACCTCTAGATCGCATACCTACCTGTCAAACAGCCAATAAATGGGAGCACCTATCTGTCATATCTCATTAAATGTCCCCACTGAAGGAGTTTGGTGTTGGACTGTTGATAGGCTACGATTGTCCCGAAGCCTTGGTACCATGAAAGGTATTCACAGGAGGAAAGCATGAACCCTACGCTGTTCAAACTGATCTAGAATGGGGTGTTGTTGGAGGAAAACAGCAGATCGCAAACTCAAGACAGATGACAGGATTGTGTCATTGAATATCTGTCCAAGAGTTCTCAACTGTAAGTCCAGCAAAAGTAATCAAGATCCTTGAATCCGATTTTGCAGACATAAGTTCTAAAGAAAAGAGTGTATCCCAGAAAGACATAAAGTTTGTACACACTCTAGAAGAAAGTATTCAGCAGAATCAACAAGGTCATCTTGAAATGCCCTTACCTTTTAGAGAATGACCTTGTCTGCCAAATAACATAAATCTTGCCCTATCAAGATTGAAATGTTTGAAGAAAAGGATGGGAAGAGATCCCAAATTCAAGAATGATTATTTGAAATTCATGGATAGTATCCTCGAAGAAGGACATGCAGAGAAAGTTAATAATCAACCTAAAGAGAAGTGTGGTACATCCGACATCAAGGTGTTTACCACTCAAAGAAACCAGATAAGATTTGAGTAGTGTTTGATTGCTCAGCAAAGTACGATGGTGTTGCATTGAACGATCCTCTACTATAAAGACCAGATCTTACAAACACTCTGCCTGGAGTACTCTGTAGATTCAGAAAGTATCCCGTAGCGGTCATGTGTGACGTTGAAAAGATGTTCCACCAGTTTCATGTGAAGAATGAAGATAGAGACTTTCTGACGTTTTTATGGTGGGAGGACGGAGATACAGATTCAGAGCCAGCAGAATACAGAATGAAAGTACACTTTTTTGGAGCAGCATCATCTCCAGGTTGCGCCAATTATGGTATGAAGTACCTGGCCAATCAGAATGAAAAGGATTGCCCGTTAGCTGCAAATTTTCGGAAGAAAAACTTTTATGTAGATGATGGTCTTATAAGTCTAGAGTACACAGAATCTGAAATCAAACTAGTGAAAGAAATCATCAGTTATGCGCAAAAGGAAACCTGCTCCTTCACAAATTTATCTCAAACAACAGAGAGGTACTGGAATCCATCAGTGACTCTGAACGTGCAGCAACAATGAAGAATGTAGATCTCAATTATAATCATCTTCCAGTTCAAAACGTACTTGGATTGGGATAAAATGTAGAGAATGACAAGTTCTTCTTTGAAGTATCTATTGAAGAGAAAGTTGCAACTAGACTCACCATTCTTTCCGCAGATGCTTCTATATTTGATCCATTGGGATTCTTGGCACCAGTATTCCTCAGAGCAAGAAAAATGCTACAAGACTTATGCAGACAGAAGTTGGGATGGGACAAGCCCATACCTGAAAATTTGAGGCCAAGATGGGAGAGTTGGATAAGAGACCTGCAAAACTTGAGAGAGGTTCGGATACCCAGATGTTTTGTACCTTATGATTTCGGACAGTACAAGAAAATATAACTTCATCACTTTTCAGATGCCAGTAGTTATGGTTATGGTCAGTGCTCCTACATCAGAATGATAGGAGAAGAAAAGATACACTGTTCCCTGGTTATGGGAAAGGCCAGAGTTGCACCTACCAGTATTCAGACAATACGAAGACTTGAACTGACAGCAGCTGTTTCAGCATCAGTAAGCAAGTTTTTGAGAGAAGAATTGGATTTAAAAATAGATGAAGAATATTTTTGGACAGACTCACAAGTTTTCCTAGGATATATAAACAACGAAGCTCGAAGATTCCATATCTTTGTGGCCAACAGAGTTGACAAAAATTTGTGAAATAACAAATCTGGAACATTGGCATCACATTGACACAAAGCATAACCCATCAGATCATGCTTCAAGAGGCCTGAATGTAACAGAATTGAAAAATTCAAATTGCTTCACAGGCACAGAGTTCCTTTGGGAAAAGGAAATCATACCCAGTAAAGGTTTCACAGAATTGTTTATGGATGATCCAGAAGTAAAAGTTGTACAAACATTGAGCACTGCTGCCAAGTGTCAAGATGACATACTTGAAAGACTAGCCAGATGTTCAAAATGGAATACAGTCATAAATGTAGTAGCTCGAATTAAACATTTGGCAAAGGCAATCAGAAAGAAGGAATCATTGAATGTAGAAGACAGATTGAAAGCTGAAGAAACAGTCATAAGACTCATTCAACAGAGATTCTACAGTGAAGAGTTGAGGAGACTTAGTCAAGAACCTAAAAGGCTTCCAAACAACCACCCATTGTGCAAGCTTAATCTTGTTCTGCAGTATGGTATACTGAGGGTGGGAGGGAGACTGGAAAATGCATCGTTACCTAGCAGAGTGAAGCATCCAGCAATTCTACCCAAAAATTCTACCTTCACAAGATTGATTATTGATCACTACCACAACAAATCCTTGCATCAAGGAAGAAGCTTTACTCAAAGCTGTTTGAGAGAAGGTGGTTACTGGCTAGTGAAAGGAAGCAAAGTTATTACAAAGTATATAAGTAAATGTGTAGTCTGCAGAAAGGCACGTAGACCTACCGAAGAGCAAAGAATAGCAGATTTACCGGCAGATCGTGTAAACCCATCACCCCCATTTCTTTATAGCGGAATGGATTGTTTTGGCCCATTAATCACCAAACAGAACCGCAAGGAGTACAAGAGATATGGACTAATATTTACATATCTGAGCTCCAGAGCAATTCACCTGGAAATGTCAACTGAAGCATTCATCAACGCCTTGAGATGTTTCATAGCCATTAGAGGTACCCTCAGAGAGCTTAGATCTGACCAAGGATCTAATTTTGTCAGAGCAAGAATGAATTGAAGAAAGCTCTAAAAGAGATTGATAAAGAAAAAGTAAGTATTTGTTAGAGAAACAGTGTGATTTTCATATGAATGCTCCACATGCAAGCCATACAGGAGGAGTTTGGGAAAGACAAATCAGAACTGTAAGAAATGTTTTAAGTTCAGTGTTGAAAAATAACGCCGGAACAATGGATGATGCTTCACTTAGGACCCTGTTCTATGAAGTTATGTCTATTGTTAACAGTCGTCCACTTACAGTTGATAACATCAACGATCCAACAAGTTTGGACCCTTTAACTCCCAACCATCTACTTCACCTTAAGTCTGATTACATACAGCCACAACCTGGCAAGTTCTCCAAAGAGGCTTTATATGCTAAAAGGAGATGGCGAATAGTTCAATATCTATCAGATCAGTTTTGGAATAGATAGAGAAAAGAGTACTTAGCCAATCTTATGCTATGAAGTAAATGACAAACACCCAGAAGAAATGTCCAAGTTGGTGACATAGTGTTAGTGAAAGAAGATTTACCTAGAAGTCAATGGAAATTGGCCAAAGTTCTAGAAGTTCAAAAGGATGAAGATAGACTAGTAAGAAGAGTGTTGTTGCAAATAGGAGACTCAAAACTTGACATAAAAAGGAAAATGTCTCACTACTCCACTCAAGTTGGAACGTCCTATACAGAAGTTAGTTGTTCTACTTGAGTGATAAAAGACACTTGGAAGTTGAGAACCTGATGGAAAATTCCTCAAATTCATGTTCAAGTCCTACCATTAAGAACATAGAATTATAGGTAATTTTGGTGGGAGTGTAGCTGGCCAGCTAAGACCTGTCCTAGGTTGCGAATATAGCTTATAACCTTAATACAGGTCCTATGTTTATGTGTTAAAGACAAAAGCAGAGTTATTTACAGTGACTTCATGCTTGGATGTCATATAACTGTTATATATTTTTTGTTCACAGAAGCAGAAAAGATAATATGCCTTTAAGATTTATTATATAATGTAAGGTAAGCTCAATGACACAGCAGAAACAACAGAAAGCATAGAGTTAAACTGTTGTTGCTGAGTCTTGACCAATCACAGCCAGCCTAACACACAGCAGGGGTTTTGACAAATCACAGCCAGCCACACACGCAGCTCTGAACCCGGACAATCCCTTTAACTTATTAAAATTCCCACAGATGTTAATTAAAGTCTATTAAGGAACTGATCATCTGTCCACCTAGTAATGCTGAGCGATTAACCCCCCCCCCCCCCCATCTCCCCATTTAACAAGACCGTGACTAATATTCAGGGAGGGCAGGCGGGGCACATTCTTCCTGCTTGAATCTTCAGACGCTGACAGCGCTCCTCAGGGTGAGTGATCTCCATAAATACCCCAAATTCCCGCCGAAAATTTTCATTGACCAATCCACAGAACGGGTTCAAAATAGCACACTGCCCAGCAACTGGTCAGCAACCACCGTGACCGATCAAAACGCTGTCCTGTCACCGGCTAACCTGAATACCTGGGGAAAATAGAGAGAGAAAACAGGGGAATGGGGGGAAACAATTCAAGCACATAATTGTGTCTCAATGACACCATGAGGGGGCAAATGCCAAATTTTGGCCCTGCCCCTGTCAGCCTGTAGTTTATGGACATCTTCCCCAGACTGCACAGTACATACCTTGGCGTCATCTGCAAAAATAAAAACAGTGCTATTAATCCCATCTTCTATTAATAAATAATGTAAATAATAGTGGACCCAGCACTGAATCTTGGGGTACACCACTTATAACTGGGAACCATTCAGAATAGGAATCATTGACCACAACTCTCTGGACACCACCCTTTAGCCAGTTTTCAACCCAATTACAAATTATACTTTCTAAGCCTATAGACCTTATTTTACCTATTAAATGTCTATGATAGACAGTATTGCCTATACAAAATTCAAGAACACTATATCCAAAGCCGCCCCTCTGTCCAGACTTCTGCTTATACCTTCATAAAAAAAATCAGGCTACTTTCACACTAGCGTTTTTGCTGGATCCGGCAGGGTTCAGCAAAAACTGCACAGTACATACCTTGGCGTCATCTGCAAAAATAAAAACAGTGCTATTAATCCCATCTTCTATTAATAAATAATGTAAATAATAGTGGACCCAGCACTGAATCTTGGGGTACACCACTTATAACTGGTAACCATTCAGAATAGGAATCATTGACCACAACTCTCTGGATACCACCCTTTAGCCAGTTTTCAACCCAATTACAAATTATACTTTCTAAGCCTATAGACCTTATTTTACCTATTAAATGTCTATGATAGACAGTATTGCCTATACAAAATTCAAGAACACTATATCCAAAGCCGCCCCTCTGTCCAGACTTCTGCTTATACCTTCATAAAAAAAATCAGGCTACTTTCACACTAGCGTTTTTGCTGGATCCGGCAGGGTTCAGCAAAAACGCTTCCGTTACTAATATACAACTATCTGCATCCGTTATGAACTGATCCAACTGTATTATCTTTAACATAGCTAAGACAGATCCGTCATGAACTCCATTGAAAGTCAATGGAGGACGGTCCCGTTTTCTATTGTGGCAGATTGTGGCAGAGAAAACAGATCCGTCCCCATTGACTTGCATTGGGGATCATGCCGGATCCGTCTTGCTCCTCATCCCAGGACGGAAAGCAAACTACAACATGTTGCGGTTTGCTCTCCAGTATGAGAAAGCAACTAAACGGGACGGAATGCATTTTGGAGCATTCCGTTCTGTTCAGTTCAGTTTTGTCCCCATTGACAATGAATGGGGACAAAACTGAAGCGTTTTAATCCAGTATTGAGCCCCTATGACGGATCTCAATGCCGGAAAACTAAAACGCTAGTGTGAAAGTAGCCTTAGTCTGACAACTTCTGTCCGTGGTAAACCCATGCTGGTCATCACTTATAATATTAACAGTCACGTACTAGGTCACGTATATAAGTCCCTTAAAGGCTATGTACAACTCCAGAGGCAATTTTATTTATGATTGCATGTTACTCATATTTGGCTAAAAATCCTTTTTTCAACTGGCCAAATATTGAGCTGTTCTGTCACAAGGGGTTAATAGGTCATGAACACTTATTTAAGCCACATTCTTATCAGTAAGATAAGAACTGAGCTATAATGGGTGCTTAGGAGGTCAGAGAGCAAAGATAAGGAGCCCATCTGCTCCTGTTCTGATGGAAAAGACCAAAGGGTGCTACTAGAGCATGTCAGCTTTGTACAGAAAAAAGGATTCATTTTTTCTAAATACCAATTTTAAAAATTATTTTTAGCTCAAAATGAGTACAATGAAATAATAAATAAAATTTTCCCCCAAAGTTGTACATAGCCTTTAAGAGTCCTTCAAACATTTTCCCACAACAGAAGTTAAGCTAACTGGTCTATAATTACCTGGGTAAGACCTAGAGCCCTTTTGAATATGGACACCACATTTGCCTTGTGCCAGTCACTTGGCACTGTACCTGTCACTACAGAATCTCAAATATTTATGAACAGGGGCGCAGCAAAAACTGAACTGTGTTCTATAAGAACTCTTGGGTGTAATCCATTTGGACCTGGAGTCTTGTTCATATTTACCTTATTTAACTTAGCTTGGACCATATCTACAGTTAGCCAATTGAGTATATTACTGGATGTACTAACAGCTCTGGCACAACCAATATCAGCTCGTTTCTCTTCTTTTGTACAGGGATAAATACCCATTTAGAAGCCTTTCCCTGGTCCTCAGTGACCAACTTCCCATTACTATTATTTAGGGAACCTACCTTCTCTGACCTTTTTTTTTTTTAGCATTTATATCTTTAAAGATTTCTTTGGAATTTGTTTTGCTCTCTTTAGCCACCTGCCGTTAATTTTGTATTTCCCATTTTATCTTGTTTTTCTGATTTTATTAAACCCTTTGTAAATTTCAAAGGCTACAGCTGACCCTTCAGATTTGTATTTTTAAGTGCCCTTTTTCACATTCATTGCCTTTTTACAGTAGCTGTAAGCCATGTGGAGATTAATTTAAACATTTTTACTTACCGTTACCTAAAGGAATAAATATTGCAGTATAATTATCCAAGGTAGATTTAAAGCTCTCCCATTTAGCACCTGTAATATTCTGTGACAATAGCTGCTCCCAGTCTCTGCCGTGACAACAGATGCTGCCAGTCTCTGCCGTTATTATAACTGAAATATATTTACTGTTTTATGGGTTAAAATATCTGATCTTTCAAACAATTTTTAGATATAAAATATGTTTATGACATGTTCATGTAGATGATGCCACCTAGTGGCTTACTTGAAGTATGACAAGTATTCCACACTTAATGATGACCTATCATTAAAAAATGAAAAGTACATGTGCTTACAGCAGCTTGCACCCAAATTGTAATGCTTTTATTATTTTTCTTCATCAGTCACCCCATTCCTGAGATCACAGTATTTGGCATAATTTACACTAATAGAGTGTGGCCTGTCTTTAGGTGGCAACAAAATCTCTTTCCTGTAGCGGTGTCTAGATGGGCTTTAGCGCTGCCCTAGCCTGCTTTACAGAAGCCTCCGCCTAGCAGAGACTCTGTACGTCAGCAGATCTAACGAAAAAGCCCTTGCTCTGTGCGATCCAGTGCTGGGCAAGGGAGGGCATCGGAGCATAAAATGCTCCGATGCTCATATCAGAACGGCTGCCTGGTGTAAAAAGGGGATATGTCCAGGTTCAGCTCTGAACCCGGACAACCCCTTTAAAGGGGTTCTCTGGGGTTTAAGAAAAGGAAAATACTTAAATATTACGTTATTATAAATATATTCCCAAATACCTTTCAATAGTTATAATGGCTCGTTTTGTCTAGGAAGCAATCATTAGGAGAAATAAAATGCCCGCCGTCCTATTACTACACACAAAACCTGTCCTAATCACCCAGGAGGACAAGTTACTTCACAACACTAAGCTGTCTCATCCTCCTCTCTGCTTGTCAGGGATTATGATCCTGAATACAGATGATAAGATCTTTAGCTTCAGAGAGGAGGATGAGGCAGCTGTTTAGCTCAGTCTTGTGAAGTAACTTGTCCTCCTGTGTGATTAGGACAGGTTTTGTGTGTACTGATAGGACGGCGGCCACTTTATTTCTCCTGATGATTGCTCCCCAGACAAAATGAGCCATTATAACTAATAAAAGGTATTTGGGAATATATTTATAATAGAATATTTAAGAATTTTTATTGTCTTAATTCCCGGAGAACCCCTTTAATATACAGTACACCAAAAATCTCAGATCTCAGGAATGAAGGGACTCATAAAAATAATAAAAGCACTATAATCAGGGAGCAAGTCGCTATAAGCACATGTGCTTCACATTTTTTTAATCCCATGGCAGGTCCATTTTCAATCACATCTGTCATTTTTTAAAAGCAGGTTGCAGTGGTATAAAATAGCAAAAGTAGTAATAGAAATCTCCCTCCAGACACCAGCTAGGGTTGCCACCGCTCACCACCGTTACATGCCTATTGAAGTGCCCCTATTTTACCTGCACTGCTTAGGAGTATTTGCATCCATATATAGAGTCAGTGCTTCTGGGAGTCCCCCTATTTCACTCAATGCTATAACCATGAAAGTGGATATCTTCGAGCAGTGTCAGTATGCTTGGGAATACCCCTGAGTCCTGTTATTAATATGAGGATTTTCTCTCACTAAAGACCTCAATAGCATGCTTTCCATGTATAAATGATTCCAATGTACAATGTTCTGGTATCTACAGATTATATATATATATATATATATATATATATATATATATATATACAGGGGAGCACCCAGGAATTTTGTCTAGGGGGGGTCCGAAAGGCAAAAAAATGTGGCATGTGTAGTGCGCTGTGCTAATTAAATTTTTCAAAGCCGCCTTTATATTTAAAAATGCAGGGAAGGGGTGTAGTGTGTTGCGCTGATTCTTTTACTTGGCGATTCTAAAAGCCCTGCAGGAAAATAAGAATGCGGCGCGTGTTTTTTGGCCCCGCCCATTATTAAAAGCCCCGCCTATATATAATAAGCCACTCCCAACAAACACCGTACAGCTGACATTCTATAGTTGCGGCCTGTCTCTACACATCATACGGAGAGGGGGGGCCTGTCCTGGCTGCACTGCCTGCTTCACATTATACAATAGACAGCCGGCTACAGCCAGGAAGCTCCCCCACTCTCCTCCCTCCCCAGATCCTGCTCAAGGCCTGTGGTTCCCCCCACCATCTGCCACCCGCCCGTGGCCTGCTGCCCCTTTGACCGTCCTCACCCAGCTCTGAATCCTCCTTCTGCAAATGGCAGGGGGAGGAGCCGGAGCATCTCCTCTCCTACATAGCACCACATACCTCTTACATCCAGTGATGTCACCTTTGTTGTAGACTTTCTCTTTCCTCATCTTCTCCATTCAGACCAGACCGCCATGATGATTTTTCAGCCATCTCCCATCTCTGCAGAGATTAACAAACAGACATTAGTTTCCCACATTTCCATCATCTTCACATCTTCTGAACACCCTTTCCTGCCACCCCCAATACTGTGCCTGCTGTGCCCCCAATACTATACTGCAGAAACAGTCCCCCTGGAAATACTACTACCACACAGATAGTGCCCCCTTCAACAATTATTGGCACACAGTGCTCTAAAAAAATAACTGCGCCCAGACACTAATAGTATAAAGATAATGTCCCCCAAAAATTATTGTGCTAAGCTGATACTGTGGCAGGGTGCCCCCCAAAGTAACAGTGCTCCCCAAAATAGAAATAATTTTCTGCCAGAGCACACTTAGTAGTAATAATGCCCCTATAGTGCCCATACTAGTAATCATGTTCCTCATAGCCACCCAGTATTAGAAAAGCTCCGCATAATACCTCCTAGTACTAATAATTCTCCCTACAATATGACAGTACATGAAATACATAATGTATGCCAGTATAAAATACCCCTATATAGTGCCCCAGTAAATGCCATCATAGTGCTCCTCTCCCCCTTCCCCATAGTGTCCCCCATAATATGCCAGTAAAAAATGCCCCTTCTAAGTGCCACCATATGCCCCAATAGTGCTCCACTCCCCCATAGTGCCGCTCTCCCCTATAGTGCCTACCATAATGTGCCAGTAAAAAAATGCCCCCTTAGTGCCACCAGATGCCATAATGCCCCCATAATGTGCCAATAAGAATAAAGGCCCCTTTAGAGCCCCCACTTCCCCTTAGTGCCCCCAAATAATGCCCCTATAGTGCCACCAGATGCCCCATAGTGCCATTCTCCCCTATAGTGCCCCCATAATATGTCAATAAAAAAAAAGCCCCTTTAGACCCCCCAGATGCCCGCATAGTGCTCCTCTCCCCCATGGTGCCGCCCTCCCCTATAGTGCCTCCCATAATGTGCCAGTAAAAAATGCCCCCTTAGTGCCACCAGATGCCATAATGCCCCCATGTGCCAATAAGAAAAAAAGGCCCCTTTAGAACCCCCACTTCCCCATAGTGCCCCCAAATAATGCCCCTATAGTGCCACCAGATGCCCCATAGTGCCGTTCTTCCCTATATTGCCCCCCATAATGTGTAAAAAAAAAATCCCCTTTAGAGCCCCCATAGTGCTCCTCTCCCCCATGGTGCCCCCCAAATAATGCCCCTATAGTGCCACCAGATGCCCCCTAGTGCCGTTCACCCCTATAGTGCCCCCCATAATGTGTAAAAAAAATAAAAAAATCCCCTTTAGAGCCCCCATAATGCTCCTCTCCCCCATCATGGTGCCCCCCCCCCCATAATGTGCCAGTAAGAAGTGCCACCTAAAAAAGAAGTACCACCAGATGCCCCATAGTGCCGTTCTCCCCTTTAGTGCCCCCATAGTGCCAGCTCCCCCCCTCCAAAAAAAACAAAACAAAAAATACACTGATACTTACCTCCATCAGCAGCAATGCGATGCAGGCTCTTCCGGCCTGTGTCCCTGCTGTGTGCTGCCCGGCTCAGGCGCGTGATGATGACGTCATCGCGCCGCCTGAGCCGGCCTCTGATAGGCTGCAGGCATTAGTGCCTGCGGCCTATCAGAAGAACAGGGGAGGGACACACCTCTCCCTCCCCTGCCGCAGCACAGCACAGGCATCTGTATCGCTGTCCTAAGGACGGCGATACAGATGGATTAGATATGGAGATGAGCGCTTCCACAATGGAAGCGCTCATCTCCTAGTACTCCTACTTCCCCCCGCCCCCCCCCCCACCGCAATTACATCCAGGGCCGCGTTGCCTGTGGTGATCGGCGGTGCGGCCCTGAAGGATAAAAAAATAAATAATTGGGCTGGTTGTTCTAGGGGGGGGGGGGGTCCAGACCCCCCCTGTAGGTGCGCCACTGTATATATATATATATATATATATATATAAAATGAGGCAGCACAAAGGGTTCAGTCAGTAGAAGGGTGCACGGCCCAGAGGATAAGCAGTCCTTGTATACAAAATATCAGAAAAAGGCAGCACTCCAAGGATAAATGAAAAAACAGTCACCTTTTATACACCCATGTGGGCAGCGCAACGACTGTTTTTTCATTTATCCTTGGAGTGCTGCCTTTTTCTGATATTTTATATATATATATATATATATATATATATTAGTGTTGATCAAGCACCAAAGTGGTCGGGGGCTCTGGTAGAACACTTTGGGATGCTCGGGTGCTCTACAGAGTACCACAGCACAATGGAAGTCAATGGGAGAACCTGAGCATTAAACCAGGCACCCCCTGCTCTGAAGAGGCCTGGTGTAATGCTCGGGTGTCTGGTTCACAGGAAAAGGTCAGAAATTGATGGAAACACCACTGAAATGGTTTGGGAAGAGCATGGGGAGGATGTCTGGATGCATCTTGGACTCCCAGGTCACTGCTGGGAAAGATGTTGTCCGAGTAGTACGCCACATTTACAGACTGACAATAATGCGCACCAAACCGAAGATAAAATCGATTTTAGAGGAAAAATTGTTAGGAAACATTCTTTCCTGTATATTTACTTGTATATAAAGTGCAAGTGCTGCCAAAAATTACAAGGAAGGGGCACTCCGATACAACCTTTCACATAAAGGAGGGCCTCATTCACATTGTAGTACAATTGTTCAGGTAGTGGGACTCCTACACTCATCAAGCCTATGCACTAAGTGAAACAGCTGCCAAAAATTATAAGTAACCGGCACTCCAATGTACCTTTTATTACACATAAAGAAAAGCATCATACACACCCTTGAAAAATTATGATTGATGGCCTGCTGGTGACCCATAAAAACATTAGGAGTAAGGGCCTGCTGGTGACCCTCTAAAACATTAGGGGCAAGGAACTTCTGCTGATCTGAACATCTAAAACATGAGGGGTGAGGGTCTGCTGCTGAGCTGACCCTCTAAAACATTAGGGCCAAGGGCCTGCTGCTGATCTGACCATCTAAAACATTAGGGGTCAGGGTCTTCTGCTGATCTGACCATCTAAAACATTAAGGGTGATGATCTGCTGCTGAGCTGACCCTCTAAAATATTAGGGGAGAGCACCTGTTGCTGATCTGACCATCTAAAACATTAGGGGCGAGGGCCTGCTGCTGATCTGACCATCTAAAACATTGGGGGCGAGGCCTGCTGGTGACCCTCTAAAACATTAGTGGTGAGGGTCTGCTGATGAGCTGACCCTCTAAAACATTAGGAGCGAGGGCAGCCTAATAAGCATGTTGATATGATGGAGGAGGAGGACGAGAAAAGGAAGATTGAACCATATGCCCTTTTTTGAGGTGGAAGGGGTGCATGGGAATACACCATAAAAGCCACATTTAAAGTGCCTTTATGTTCAGCCGCTTTCATTTGGTGGAGTAGAGAAGTCAGGGCCAATCCAGGCCTTATTCATTTTGATAAGAGTCAACCTGTCAGCATTTTCAGTTGCCAGGTGGATGCGCTTATCAGTTATTATGCCCCCAGCAGCACTAAATACCCGCTCTGACAAAACGCTGGCGGCAGGGCAGGACAGCATCTCCAGGGCATAGAGCGCCAGTTCGTGCCACGTGTCCAGCTTGGACACCCAATAGTTGTAAGGCACAGAGGGATCACTGAGGACGCTGACACGGTCTGCTACATACTCCTTCACCATCCACCAAAACTTTCCCTCCTTGTGACACTAGGCCGCGCATCAGTGTGAGTGTGCTGGCGGGGTGTCATGAAACTGTCCCAGGCCTTGGAGAGTGTTGCCCTGCCTCTGTTGGAACTGCTGTGTGTTCCCATCGTCTCCCCTACTCGGTTGCCCATTGTCAGCTGGAAACTTTTGGAGCAATTTTTCCACAAGGACCTTCTGGTATTGCACCATTTTGCTAGTCCTCTCCACCACAGGAATAAGAGATGAGAAGTTCTCTTTGTAGCGGGGGTCGAGAAGGGTGAACAACCAGTAATCGGTGTTGGCCAAAATGTGTATCATGGGAAAGCAGCATAAAATAAAGTCAGCCATGTGTGCCAGAGTCCCAACAGTCAAGACTTCGCTGACCTCATCAGGAGGATGACTCTCAATCTTCTCATCCTCTTCCTCCTCTTCGGCCCATCCACGCTAAACAGATGGAATAAACCTGCTATGAATACTACCCTCTGTAGCGGAGCCAACCGTCTCCTGCTCCTCCTACTCCTACTCATCATCATCATCATCCAATTTGCTCCTCCTATCTAAAAAAAACTCCACCAGTGTTATTGATCTTATAGAGGAGATTGGAAAAATCCAGGGAAGTTTGTGGTTAGCCACAGTAGATGTGTCCTCCCTCTATACCTGTATACCACAGGATTTGGGTATTAGAGGGGTCCAAGAAGCCCTAGACAGTGACCCTCAGATGGGGATAGAACAAAAAAACTTTGTCTTGGACTGTGTGATTTTCTGTCTCACCCACAACTATTTTCTCTACAATGATTCCTTTTACCTTCAACACTCTGGCGTGGCGATGGGGGCGAAATTCGCCCCCAGCCTCGCTAACCTGTTCATGACCATGTGGGAGAGGGAGAGAATTGACACGGTCCTCAACAAAGATCTAGGAAGGGGACAACTAATAGTTTGGCGAAGGTACATAGACGACTGCCTTCTCATCTGGCAGGGTGAGAGGGAGGGTCTAGATACCTTCATAGCGGACATTAATCAGAACCATTTTAATCTTAAGTTTACCAGTCATGTAAGTGCCACCTCCGTTGATTTTTTTGATTTAGTTATTTTTGTAGAAGATAGCAGACTCAAAACCAAGACCTTTTTCAAGACCGTGGATGTTAACACATATATCGAATTAAACAGCTGTCATCATCCATCCTGGCTTAAGAATATACCTAAAAGCCAGTTTCAGCGCATTTCCAAAAATTGCACTAAAATAGAGGACTATAGAGAACAGGGACAGATGGTCAAAGAAAGATTTTTGGAAGAAGGGTATGAGGAAGAGTATTTAGACCATTGTAGAGAAGAGATAGAAGAAAAGCGTGCTGTTAATAAGCCCTTAATAAGGAAAGAGAGTGACCAGCAAAAGAAAGATTTCAGATATATGTTTTTAACTCAGTATAACAATAAAGTGGGTCATATTAAGAACATGATCAACAAAAATTGGCATATACTTAAGAATGATCCCGTTCTTAGTAAGGATTTACCAGATAAACCCCCTGTAGTCTTCAAGAAAGCCAGCAATCTTACTAATAGATAGTAGGTCCATAGTGCCAGCTTTGCAACCAACAAAAAACGCATGATTGCACATAAGGGCAAATTCACATGGTGCGGTTTTTGCTTACCATGCAGAAACCGCATTCAAAAGGATCGAGAAAGGTCTGTTGATAGTATACCATCTAAAAAAAGAAAAGGCGTGACCTTCAAAATAAGAGGTGATTTTTCCTGTAACAACGTTGGTGTCATCTATTTGTTGGAGTGCCCGTGTGGCCTCCAGTATGTGGGAAGAACCACACGGAGCCTCAAGACTTGGGTTCAGGAACACATCCGCAATATTAAAAAAGGGCTGGAGACGCATAGTGTCTCTTTACACTTTAAGATCTATCACCAAAAAAAAACTAGGGGTCTGCGTTTTACTGGCATCGAGATGGTGCACACCCCTATACGTGGAGGAGACTTTATTGCGATATTGAATAAAAAGGAGGTGGAGTGGATGTTTCTTCTCGACACCATTCAGCCTCAGGGGTTAAATATCGAATGCGATGTTAATGCCTGTTTAGTCTAAGTACTGATTTAAGTTTTTTTTGATAGGAGGTGACATAGGCCCTTTAACTTACTATATCCGATTCTCATCACTTATTCTATTCTGATTTATAAGATTGTTTGCATCTGTTGTATATATTTGTGCTTTTCCCTGTTTAAATTACCTAATATTCAAGAGATTCAGATGTCATCATGACGTATACTAGGGGAGGTTTCCTTGCTAACTTAAACCCAGTGGTATCCACTTAGTAATTAACGCCCCAGACGAAGCATTATGGCGAAACTCGGGTCGGGCAATTCAGATTGTTTTTAAACACGTTTTTATACCTGTACTTTTGTGAGTATATTAAATATTTTTATCTGACACATTGGTACGTACTTCACCATTCTTGAGACCTTCTTCCTTTGAGATCTTTGGAAGTGGGAGTCCGGTGTTATCCTTTACAAGCAGCACTTGACCTGTTGGATCGCGGTTTGGATGAATTTCTCCTGAATCGACGGCTCCAGACTTATGCTTGCTTGACCAACAGAGCTCTCCCATATAGGACACCGATGAGATCTCCATCCACGCGTTTTACAAGTGTAGTCTTGTGAGTATATCTTATTCACAAGGCGTGATAGGTGTTTTAACATACTACACCATAGTGCGGTTTTTCACTACAGAGCTCTCTGATAGAAGACATCGATGAGAACTTTATCCACGCGTTTTACAAGTGGAGTTTTGTGAGCATATCTTATTCACAAGGCGCGATAGGTGTTTGGAGCTTACTACACCATAGTGCGTTTTTTCACTATATTACAGGTTTCCATGTCACTGTTGAGATTTGATGTGTGCATGTGGTCCTATTAGTTGAAGACTTTTTTCGAACATAAAAGAAAGAAAATTGAAATATACAGAAAAGAATCTTCTCCTGCAGCGCAATCCTTTTTTCTATTTTTATCATCCAATTTGCGCTGAGAAGACGAACTGAGGGTGGTCTGGCTATCACCCTGTGTACTGTCTTCTTCCCCCATTTCCACCTCTTCCACATGCAAAGCGTTCGCCTTCATTGTGAGCAGCGAGCGTTTCAGTAAACACAGAAGTGGGATGGTTACGCTGATAATAGCGGCATCGCCGCTCACTATCTGTTTTGATTCCTCAAAGTTGCGTAAAACCTCACAGAGGTCAGACATCAATGCCCATTCGTCTCTTGTGAACAGCGGAAGCTGACTGGAAAGGCAACGACCATGTTGCAGCTGGTATTCCACTACTGCCCTAATTTTTTTAACGGTTTTATTGGTACCGTTTTGTAGGACATACGCCTTTTTGATCACTTGGAGTTGCACTTTTTGTTATGGAAGGTGACAAAAATCGTTTTTTTTTACATAGTTTTTTTTAATTATTTTTTTATGGTGTTTATCAGACGGGGTGGATCATGTGATATATTTATAGAGCCAGTCATTACGGATGCGGCAATACCAAATATGTCTATTTTATTTTATTTTTTATTTTCAACATTTTTTTTAATTACTTAATTGGGGATTTTTTTTTTTTTTACATGTGAAACTTTTTTTTTTTTTAAACACTTTATTGTTTTATTATTTTTTATTTTACACTTTGTGTCCCCAATAAGGTCATACAAGACCTCTGGGGGACATTTACCTTCACTTTTATTTTTTTCACAGTTGATTTCTCCTGTAACTGGGGCTGATATAGTAGCCCCAGTTACAGGGGAAATACACCCCCCAGAGAGGCTGTACAGCAGAATACAACGCTGTACAGCCTCAGTGCAGGGCTGATCGAGGTCTGTAGAAGACCCAACAGCTCCTGCACTCTCCCGGCCCCGGCGGAAGCATAGAGCCTCCTGATCTATATACACAGCGCTCACTGAGTGCTGTGTATACAGTGATCTAGAAGGCAGGGACACCTGGCAACTGTCCCTGCCTTCTCTCTGGGTTGCCCTGCTGTCACTGAGAGTGGGCCACCCGCTCAGCAGCTGCACGATTAGCAATGGTCTCCTGCTCCCATGCTGCCATAAATAAATTAGCATAGCTGTGGGGAATGAACCTGGTGCCCATGGCGGTCCCTGTCGTCTGCAAATAATAACCAGAATCAAAATAAAAATAATTGTGGGAAAGTACGAACTTCATACCCTCCAATATAAACTATCAGGGAAAACTGGAGGGGAGGTGATTTTATCTCTCGAATGTCCAGATGTGAATCGAAGAAGATACAGTATATGAATTTGGATCCTTGACGCCAAAGGGGTTAAATGCAGAACTTGAGATCTTCGGGTTCCTATAAATGTGTTGGGACGGAACTCGTGAAGTGTCGATCCCAGGCTGTATAGCAGCACATTAACGCTTTCTGTGGCCTTCTTCTCACCCCCTACCTCCATCAATTTTTCTTTTTTCCAGTTTTTCTCTTTTCCCATTTTTTTCTCTTTTCTCTTTTTTCTTAATTTTTTATTTTTGTAACTTAATTTTTTATTATTTTCTGTTCTATATTTTTAGTTTTTAATGGTATGATATATGGTAGGAGAAGATAATACAACTTTGTTGGGGATGCACTATTGCATTTGAGCAGGATAGATAAACTCACAGTATGAACTGAGTCCACATCAACTGCTAATTAGCTGCTGGTAACAGTTACACCCAATACAAATGTGTAAGAGATTGCTTTTGACGATCCGGTCCAGTGATTTGAACTTACCTAAGAGGGTTTAAAACATGTGTGTTAGGTCCCAGGAATCATTCATTATTTTTGTATAACTGAGGAAGAAACAGTAAGTTCCGAAATGTGCCTGGTGGTGGTTTCCAAGCTGAAGGTGTGCATTGACATCTAACAGTGTTGCGGTGCAGCAGAGCCCCGGCTGGCTCTTGGCGTCTTGACGATCCCAGTACGCATGCGTGGGGAAGCGCAAGAGAAGCCGCTGCATATTCAAGCCGTCATGTAACGAGGTCTGTCTGTGGGAGATGAGCGCTCATTGTATCAGAATCCATGAGTAACAAATCTATGAAGCAATGCTGAAAACAACTACGGATTAAAGAAAGTTTACGAATACAATATATGTAACGCCGTAAAACCTTGGTTTACTAATAAATTATTCAGGTTTGCAGATATTGTAGACTATAAAACCCTACGAATATTACCATGGGAAAGTCTTAAATCCTCATTCAAGTTGCCTGATTCCACCAACTTTCATCATACTCGATTACAACATTTTCTCCGTAGCTTATACAGTTCTTCCCAAGTGTCCAAACCTACTGCATTTGAAAAACTGTGTAAGCTCTCGGACGGACACTACAAAGGGGCTGATATCTGATATATACGTCATCTTATCTTCCCCCCCTTCTCCTACACTTGTTAGACATGCATATATGTCTAAAAGGGAAAAGATTTTGAATCGTACTATCTCGGCTGGTGAATGGGGAATGATCTGGAATAGGACGGCAATGACTTCCTCCTGCATTACTCATAAGGAGAACTCATACAAGGTGTTAATGTTTTGGTACCACACTCCGCAGCTGCTGAGACATCTTAACTCCAATGTTTCAGATAGATGTTGGCGATGTGGATCGGGATTCGGATCTCATATCCACATTTTTGGGGAATGCTCCCTGATTCGCCCCTTCTGGTCTATAGTGCAGGACATTCTCTTCCAACTTCTCAATATTAGATTTCCATTAGACCCTTTTTTTATTCTGTTGAACATGCCTCATATTCCATTAAAATGGCACTTCTTAAGACTAACTTTGCACATTTTGACAGGCGCCAGAAGTCTGATTGCGAGCTTTTGGAAGAGATCTGTCTCACCTGTACAGCTTGATCTTATTGCTAGTATTGCTGAGGTTAGAAAAATGGAACATCTAGCAGCAACACTGGTGTAACGGGGTTCCGAAGGTGCACTCGGTCCCCCATTACCCGCAGACCTGTTGCTTAGCTTTGGGAATGAGGATCTGTGCTTGACCTCATTCCCAGGGCGGCTTTACTGCTGGGTGACTCCCTGCTCCTAAGTCTGCCTTGAGCGCCGAGCTGATCACTCGGTGCTCAACTGGTTGGTCTGTCGGTCATGTGACACTGGCCACAGATTAACAGGCCCAATAACCACTGTATCATGAATCCTCTTACTACCCTGACTGACCATGTCTCTAACCTGACACAGATGGTGCAGGAGCTAGGAGGGAAACTCTGTTCTTTTGAGCTAGGGCAAGGTTCTTCCACTCCTCTGCCCTCCAGTCCACATTTTGAATCCCAGATGAAGCTCCCAGAACCCTTTTCTGGAGACCGGAAGAGCTTTCTCTCCTTTAAGGAGAGTTGCAAACTCTACTTCCGTTTGCGCCCTGTGTACTCCGGTCCCGAGAGCCAACGCATGGGGATTATCATTTCTCTACTACAGGGTGATCCCCAGGACTGGGCATTTTCGTTACCTCCTGGGGTCAGTTGTCTAACTTCTGTGGAGGGGTTTTTCAGGCCCTGGGTACCCTATGACGAACCAGACAGGGCCCTGGTAGCCGAGACGGCTCTTAGGGTACTGGTTCAGGGCCATCTCCCTGCGGAGGAGTATTGCACCCAATTCAGACGGTGGTGTGTCCCCTCAAGATGGAATGAACCAGCCCTGAAGAGTCAGTTTAGGTCTGATCTATCTGATAATTTAAAAGATCTATTAGTCAATTATCAAATTCCTGAGACCTTAGAGGAGATGATGACCCTAGTTGTCCGACTTGACAGACGAGTTAGAGAGAGACGACAAGAACAACAGTTCTGTTCTCAGATGGTGGTCCAGCCAGAGGCTTTTTCCAGGGACAACACTGAGGTCTCCACCGAGGAACCCATGCAGGTTGGCATGACGCCGGGTAATCTTCGTCGCAGACGCGGAGAGTGCTTCTACTGTGGAGATCCTGGCCATTGGATCAGCAAGTGTCCTAAGAGGGTCCTCTCTGACAAGTCTCCTAAGGCAAGACAACCTAAAGACCAGGTACACCCTGATTTTTCTAAATGTAAGCTTCTGGTACCCATAACAATTTCTCTGGGGGTTAATAGGTGGCCGGGTAAGGCCTTTATTGATTCCGGTTCAGCGGCCAGCTTTATTGACTTTGAGTTTGCTAGTAAATTGGGTATTCCAATGTTTGCTTTACCTACACCTATCCATGTCATGGCTATTGATGCTACTCCCCTGATTGGTGGTACGGTGAGGTCATGTACCTCTGAAATTTCTCTGACCGTGGGTGTGTGCCACTCTGAGAGATGTTCTCTTCTAGTCCTGGAGAACCTACCGGTTGAGGTGGTACTAGGGTTGCCTTGGCTCCGTTTACATAACCCCACAATTGATTGGTCCAAAGGAGAGTTGGTGAAATGGGGACCTAAGTGTGACTCATGCTTGTCCGTGGTCCAGGCTGGGGTTTCAGTAAGGACTAATACATTACCCTCTGTTATTAAAGAATATTCTGATGTGTTCTCGTCCCCTACTCCAGAGGTTCTACCCCCCATAGACCTTATGATTGCGCCATAGAGCTAATAGAGGGTGCTGAATTTCCTAAAGGGCGAATTTATAATCTTTCAGGGCCCGAACGCAAGGCTATGGAAGATTATATTAAGGAGAGCCTTGCTAAAGGGCATATTAGACCTTCAGTCTCTCCTATGGGAGCAGGGTTTTTCTTTGTTAAAAAGAAGGATGGTGGTCTTAGGCCTTGTATTGATTACCGGAGATTAAATAAAATCACTGTCCAAAATAGATACTCTCTCCCATTGATTCCGGATTTATTTAACCAGGTTTTGGGGGCGACCTGGTTTTCCAAGATTGACCTGAAAGGGGCATACAATCTAATCCGAATAAAGGAGGGAGATGAATGGAAGACAGCATTCAATACTCCGATAGGACACTTTGAGTATCAGGTGATGCCTTTTGGACTCAGCAATGCCCCAGCTGTGTTCCAAAACTTAATGAACGATATTCTTAGGGAGTTCTTAGGTAAATTTATTATTGTCTATCTGGACATTTTGATATTCTCTCCTGACTTCGAATCTCATGTGTCTCATGTCAAACAAGTATTAGAGGTGTACAATATGTATGTTAGGTACTGCGCGACCTATACCCCCTATTACTTTGTTTATCAGTGTTGCACCATGAAGATACGCAGTAACTATTACAGAAACTTACAGTTTGATTGGGATGTCTTTATCCTAGATGTTCCAAAGTTGGTCCTCCTGGTCCACCGTAGCCACTGCCGTGACGTCACGCAGCGCTCTGAGCGAGCGCGAACAAGCGGCTCCTTTTAACCACGAGCTGTGCCACCGGCCAGGGCAAGCTCCATATATATTTTTATGAAAAACAGTCATTACCATTAGGGCTCAGCCCCCTACACCTTTCCTCATCCCGAACGGCACCAAAAAGAAAAGAAAAAAGTAAAAAGAAGAAAACTAGAAAGACGCAGAAGAACAGCGCTTACAGAGGAACATCTAGGATAAAGACATCCCAATCAAACTGTACGTTTCTGTAATAGTTACTGCGTATCTTCATGGTGCAACACTGATAAAGAAAGTAATAGGGGGTATAGGTCGCGCAGTACCTAACATACATATTGTACACATCATCTATTTGATTTCCAACGGTGGCGATACCGTTGCGGTACCGCTGCGTCAGTTTAACCTAGTGCAAGCGCCGGTGTATCACTAGTGTTTTATCAAGTATTAGAGGTGTTGAGGGAGAACCAGCTATCCGCTAAGCAAGAGAAATGTGTCTTTGGTGTACAGGAGATACTGTTTCTAGGGCACGTTTTGACTCCTCACACCTTTAAGATGGATCCTGGTAATGTTTTAGCAATTAAGGAATGGGTAAGGCCTTCATCCTTAAAGGTTTTACAACGGTTTTTGGGTTTCGCTAATTACTACCGTAAATTTATCATGAATTTTTCTGTAATTGCTAAGCCATTGACCGACCTTACTAAGAAAGGGGCGGATTTGGAGAATTGGTCTACCAAGGCCATTTCTTCATTTGAAACATTAAAAAAGACCCTTTATTGTGGAGGTGGATGCGTCCGAGGACGGCGCAGGAGCAGTCCTTTCATAAGGTCCTGCTACCCTCACTAAACTGAGACCGTGTGCCTTCTTCTCTAGGAAATTCTCTCCCACGGAGAGAAACTACGACGTAGGGAATAGGGAGCTGCTGGCTATTAAATGGGCATTTGAGGAGTGGAGGCATTTTTTGGAGGGGGCAAGGCATCGTGTAACTGTTGTCACTGATCATAAAAACCTAATGTTTCTCGAGTCGGCTAAGAGGTTGAATCCCCGACAAGCCTGATGGGCTCTGTTTTTTACCCATTTTGATTTCTCCATTACGTTCAGGCCGGGAAGTAAAAATGTGAAGGCAGACGCATTATCTCGTAGCTTCCATGCTTTTCAACCCACTGAGACGCCGCCTGAATCCATCCTACCAGCAAACATCTTCTTAGCGGCTCTAACCCAGGATTTCTCGGCTCGCATTAAGGCTGAACAACATCTGGCACCGGCATCCTCCCCAACAGATAAGTTGTTTGTCCCCGTACAATTTCGTCTCCAGCTGTTGGGTGAGTGTCACAAGTCTGCCTTTTGTGGACATCCGGGTGTTGAGGGCACTAAGGATCTGGTTTCTAGATCTTATTGGTGGCCCACTCTGACCAGGGATGTCAAGTCCTACGTGTCAGCCTGTGAGGTTTGTGCCAGGTCTAAGACACCTAGGACTCGCCCTGCTGGTAACCTACGACCCCTACCCATTCCCAGTAGACCCTGGTCCCATATCTCGATGGACTTTATAACTGACCTACCGCTGGCAGTGGGTAAGACTGTGGTTTGGGCAGTGGTCGATAGGTTTAGCAAGATGGTTCATTTCATTCCCCTGTCTAAACTTCCGAATGCTAAAACCCTGGCGTCTATTTTTGTGAGAGAGATTGTTCGTTTACATGGCATCCCGGAAAATATTGTTTCTGACAGGGGTGTGCAGTTTGTGTCCAAATTCTGGAGGGCCTTCTGTCAAAGATGTAAAATTTCGTTGTCTTTTTCTTCCACCTACCATCCTGAGTGTAATGGGCAGACTGAACGCCTTAATCAGTCTGTGGAACAATTCCTGAGGTTGTATGTTGCTGATGACCAGCAATTATGGGTCAAATTCCTTCCGTTGGCTGAATTTGCTTTGAATAACCGTGTCAATTCTTCTGCTGGGGTCTCCCCTTTCTTTTGTAACCATGGTTTTCATCCCCGTTTTCATTCTGGGTCGTCCGTCTCCTCCTCTAACCCTGAAGCTGATAAATTCTCCTCCAAACTGTGCACAGTTTGGGCCCGGGTTCAATCGAACCTAGAAAAGGCTCAAAGTTCTCAAAAACTCAAGGCCGATAGGAGATGTTCAGGGGGAGTGAACTTTCAGGTTGGGGGTAAAGTATGGTTGTCCTCCAAGAATCTATCTCTCAAGGTAGCTTCTAGAAAATTTGCTCCTCGTTTTATTGGACCATATAAGATCACGGAGGTGATTAACCCGGTATCATTTAGGTTGGAGCTGCCCGAGTCATTCCACATTCATAATGTGTACCATAAATCTCTACTTAAAAAATATTTTGAACCGGTAGTACCATCGAAAGCCTCGCCTCCGCCGGTTCTTGTTAATGATGCTGTCGAGTATGTTGTGTCTAAAATAGTGGATGTCAGGAAGGTGCGTAATTCCTTGCAGTACCTGATTCACTGGAAGGGGTATGGACTTGAAGAGAGATCTTGGGTACCTACCAGGGAGGTTCATGCTCCTAGACTGGTTCGAAATTTCATTTAGAACACCCTGAAAAGCCATTGCCTGAAGTCTTGGGTCCGGTGGCCCCTCGTAAAAGGGGGGGGGGGTACTGTAACAGGGTTCCGAAAGTGCACTCGGTCCCCCATTACCCGCAGACCTGTTGTTTAGCTTTGGGAATGAGGATCTGTGTTTGACCTCATTCCCAGGGCGGCTTTACTGCTGGGTGACTCCCTGCTCCTAAGTCTGCCTTGAGCGCCGAGCTGATCACTCGGTGCTCAACTGGTTGGTCTGTCGGTCATGTGACGCTGGCCACGTCACATGACCCTTACTCCCCACTATAAATACAGGCAGCCTACTAGTCACAGGTTGCCTGTTAATTTCTAGGTTCCTGGCTATTTGTTGGACTACTGAAGACTCACCTGATTCCGTTCCCTGACGATCCTTTGCCTGCTCCTCCTGTACTGCGCATCCGTCCTGGTATTGTGACCTCGGCTCCCACCTGACTACTCTCTTTGGACTCCTCTTGTACTTCTCTGCTCTCCTGGTATTTGACCCCGGCTTCTCCTGACCATTCTTTGCTTAACCCTTAGTACTGCGTAGCTCTCTTGGTTCTGACCCGGTCCGTTCATGTTCCGTATTTTGTCTTGTCTGTCTTCCCTGCACGTATCCTAAGTTAGGGACTGTCGTCCAGTTGTCCCCTGTCATCAGGACTCGTGAGGCAAGTAGGCAGGGCCAGGGGTGAGGGTGGAGCGCAGTGGTCACTATCCCTCCCCCTGTGTGTGTGTGGACGTGACCGTTACAACTGGCTAATCAGACTGATCGATTTGAGAAAGTATGGCAATTATGGGATGAGTTTTTTGACTCACACTTTTAAACACCAATGGTACCAGTCTCCTACCCCTCCTTCCTTCCCCTTCTTTGTCTTGTCTTGTGGTGTCTTCCCCCTTTGTACGAGTTTACTGTTTATATGACTCTTTAGTGGCAAACATCACAACTTATGGAATACTTTATTGTATTTTGCCAAATAGATTTTGGTTCATGTATCTTGCAAATATTCAACTGCTATCTTTATTGTTATTGGATTTATTTTCCTTCTTTGATTACCTGTACATTTAATGGACACAAGTTTGCTTCCATTGATATACTACTGTATTATATAAAATACTTTCATAAAAAGACATTTACAAAAAAAAAGTGAATAGGGCCCGCCGCGAACACGAGGTTTGCGAACATTTGATCGTCCTGGCCGATGTTCGTCCATCACTACTTCCTTTGTACTACATCAAATCCCCCACCACCACCATAACGTAATGTGATTGCGTGGTGGCGATCGTTGTCATGGCAGTCAGAGAACTAACAATGGCCTCCAGGTCTGCCATCTACAAATGGTATTTATGTCCAGAGACAGAGTCTTATAGGTTGTCAGTGTATTACACAATAACTTTATTCTGCAGGTTGATAAAATAACAGCAGTACCAAATTTATATAGTCTTACAGGTTTTGCTCAATAAAGTTACAGAACTATTGCAGTATTTTATACCATCAATTAGGAGATTGAATATTCAAGTCCCTTAAGGCTCCATTCAGACGTCCGTAGTGCATTGCGGATCCGCAATACACCCGGCCGGCACAACCATAGAAATGCCTATTCTTCTCCGCAATTGCAGACAAGAATAGGAAGGACATGCTCTATTTTCTTGCGGAGCTGCGGACCGGAAGATCGGGGGCCAGCTCTAGCAATGCGGATATGGAGAGCACATAGTGTGCTCTACGCATCTCTTCCGGCCAGAGAATGAATGGGTTCGCACCCATTCCGGATAATTGCGGAATGGGTGCATATCCATTCTACGGACTTCTGAATGGAGCCTAATGGCTCTAAAAAAAAATTGATTATCGAAAAATAAAAACAAAAAATTTTAAGTTACAAAATGCCTTTTCCTAGTCAAAATATTCTACACAAAACTGGTATAGCCGTGTCCTTAACAACTTAAGCTATAACATGATTACATTACGTATCCTGCACAATGAACAACATAGAAAAAACTATTAAAATGCAATATTGAAATTCATATTTCTTGGTCACATCGCCTCCCAAAAATGGAATCAAAACTTCTTATGTTGCCAATAATGGTACTAGTACAATTTACAGCTGCCTCAAGGAAAAAAATCTTATCGTTCTTAAAATATAGTGACACAAATATTAATTTAAATGTATTACATAGTGTAAAAGCTAATGTCATTTACTGCACTGTGAATCCCATAAAAGTAAAAATAAAACACACTGAAAGAGTTGTTGTTTTCTCCCTTCAGATTCCTGAAAAAAATGGAATAAGCAGCAATCAAAAAGCCATATGCGGGGCGTGGCTTAACCGTCCGGCAAGATGGCAGCTTAGGCCAGGAGCTCCGCCGTCCTAAGCGATTATAGGAGCCTCATCAGCCCGGTGCCTGAGTCCCATGGGGAAATCGCTGCCCTCAAAACGATCCAGAGGCAGCCCGGCACCTAATTTGAGGACCCACAGCATTGCATCATACCTGGACCGCCGTGCCCCAGCGCCGACTGTTCCTTGGACCCTGAGGCGCGAAACTATCGCGGGCGCCATTAAGGGAGGAGGGGAAGGAGAAGCTCCGCTGCCACAGCGTCCGGATCACAGCGGCCTGCAGCAGGTAACCAGCTCCCCCTTATCTCCGCTGGCTGAAGAATTTATATACAGGCCTGCCACACAGGAGGGGGTAGTGGGCATAATTGAGCAGTCCACTGTGCCCGAATCAACTGCAAACATGCCTCCAAAAATGGCGCCCAAACGCAGCAATGCTCCAGCTACACCGTCCCAGCGCAGAAGGGATTGGGCTGAGTTCCCTTAGGACCCCTTAGATCATACTCAGGCCAAAGGGAGATCAGAGGGGGATGATACCCCCTGGGACTCACAATCTGACATGAATGATGACACTGATGATGGTGTCCTGCAGTTATCGCAATCATCTACTTCTTTGCAAAAATCCTTGCAACACCTTCCTACTAAAGAGGATTTTAGGAATCTCATTAAAGAAGTGAGAAATACGTGTAAAACAGAGATCTCGTCCTTGCGTCAGGACTTTAAGCAGGTTGCTGCCAGGGTGGACTCTCTAGAAACGGAACATGATGTCACCCGCAAATATATTGCTCATCTCCAATCTACTATATCAAGATGTTCCCAGGCTGTTCGGGATAATACCAGGCATTTAGAAGACCTGGACAACAGGGGCCGCAGACATAACATCAGGGTGAGGGGCCTGCCTGAACAGGACTCTGAGGAAAATTTACATGAGGTCCTAAATGACCTATTTAATACCATACTGGGGTCTCCACCCTCCCACATTATCAAGATGGACTGTGCTCATAGAGCCTTGCGCCCCAAGAATGCATCGGCACAGCCCAGGGATGTCATATGTTGCATCACGGACTTTCAGCTTAAAGAAGCTATAATGTCTAAAGCCCGCACACTCCGAGTCATTGACTTTCATGGGGTCCATGTACAACTCTACCAGGACTTATCATGGCTGACACTGCAAAAAAGACGGCTACTTCAACCTCTCTTAGCTTCCATGCGGCAGAAAAAAATTCCCTACCGCTGGGGATACCCATTTGCGCTTATTGCTAATAAAAACGGAAAAGCTGTGCCTTTGAGGGCCCATGCAGACTTGTCTGCTTTTTGTGAAATGCTGGGGGTTCCTGCACCCCCTATTGATGATTGGGAGGTCCCTGACCTGATGATGGAGCCTCCACCGATCTGGGAGCAAGTCCGAAGCAAGAACCGTAGATCCCTACCAGGAGAAGAATCCAGGGAATCTGTATTAAGAAATGAACTGACCTGATCTGCTGTGATGTAGTATCTTAATGCTCGTCTCCTAACTGTTTTTTTATTTATTTTTGTCGCTTTAAATGGCGGCGGATGTTCTGAATATGTTTTTCCTGCCTTAACGTTAAAAAGTAACGTTTTGTAGAGCTTCCTTAGAGCTCAGTTTCTATGCATACCGCTCTAGCAATGTTCTGTTCTCTATGCCCTGCGTGTTCAACCATGCCACCACAGGGGGGATGGCCTGTTTTTGCCCTCTTCCTCTCCTTTGTTCTCTCGGGAACTGAGGAAATGAGACAGGGCCATGTCAGAAGTTTCAGACCTTATCTGAATGTGCCCCCGACTGGATATTGAAGTCCAATGTTTGGATTATTCCTTTCAGTCTCTTCTCTATGTTACTGTCTTGTGTGTCTCCCTGTACCCTCGTGTGTCACATGTCCTATTATCTGTCTGGTAAACCTGAGGATATTGATTATGTTTTTTTGCAGACTTACTACTGGGGTGCCTGGAGTGGGATCTCCTGGAGGACTATCTTCTACTCTCAAAATAGCAAGTATATGGCACAGCCAACCTTTCCACCATGATTAGGTCTATGTCTTTAAACGTCAAAGGCCTGAACTCCAATGTAAAGAGGAGACTGGCCCTGACGGAGTGTCGTACTCAAAAAGCCGAGGTAGTCTTCCTCCAGGAGACGCACTTTGACGCTGCGGGAACATTTAAGTTTGCGGCTGGACTGTTCCCCAAAACATATTCAGCATTCAAAGATAAAAAAAAGGCTGGAGTTGCGATCCTTTTATCTGTTAATTGCCCTCTTCAGGTTACCTCGCAGATATCGGACCCTCAGGGTCGCTATATCATCCTGCAAGCAACCTTGCATGGTACCCCCATTGTCCTCTGCAATTTATATGCTCCGAATTCCAAGCAGATCTCCTTCCTCACTAAGGTGCTCACGAAGGTTACTCATTTACTTCCAGCAGCACTTATTGTGGGAGGTGATTTTAATATCTCCTTTTCTGAAACGCTAGACAGACAGACGTTAGCAGATAGACCCCCTTCCAGGGAACAGGCTAGGCTTTCAAGTCTTTTTAGACGTTTGGTGAGAAAGTTTGCGTTGTATGACTTATGGCGAGTGAATTACCCTACATCCAGGACGTTTACGTTCTACTCACATCCTCACAGTACGCACACTCGAATTGACTACTTCCTGGGTAATATCCCCACAATGCGTTTAATGATGGACGCTGATATAGGGTCTATCACGTGGTCGGACCACGCACCTATCTTTTTGACGTTAAACACTAAACATCCAATTACTAAGGTTTGCAACTGGCGCTTAAACGAGAGCCTTCTTTCCAATCCTATATCCAGACAGTCCCTGCAGGAGGGTTTGTCAGAATATTTTAGTTTTAATCAACAATCAGTCTCCTCTATGTCTACCCTATGGGAGGCGCATAAAGCTGTCTTTAGGGGTAATTGCATAGCCATTGGAGCTAAAATGAAAAAAGATAGAAATATGCAGTATTGTTCTATCAAGAAAGATCTAGAGTGCTTGGAGGACCAGTTGGGATCCCGCAATTCTCGCCACCTTTTAAGGCGCATAATTATGCTGAGAGCTAAGCTGAGAGATCTAGCATTGGTAAAAACCGATAAACTATTCCTGTATTCTCGGCAACGCTATTATGCATGGGGAAATAAATCGCATACGCTCTTGGCGAAACAGCTGCGAGATTCTAACATGACAAGCACCCCGACTGCCTTGAGACAGGCAGATGGCACTATTACCTATGATCCCAATAAAATTATCGCCCTCTTTCAAAAATACTATGAAAATCTTTACTCTCTCCCCCAGCAGGTCCCTACGGACCCTCTGAGGCAGCGGGAAATTTTTTCTTCCTTCCTCACACAATGTCAGCTACCTAAATTACCTACTGACCTAGCAGCTACCCTTAACACTCAGATTACAGCTGAAGAAATATCAGAATTGATAAAAAAAACTTCCTAATCGCAAGTCACCTGGACCAGATGGTCTGCCATACCTCTATTATAAAACATATGTAGATACCCTCCTTCCATATATGGTCAAGATTTTTAACTCTTTCCTAGAGGGCTCTCCTATACCAGACACAATGCTTCAATCCTTCATCACCCTTATACCAAAACCAGGGAAAGATCATATGGATTGTGCCAACTATCGTCCTATAGCCCTCCTTAATTCAGACTTAAAGATATTTACAAAACTTCTGGCGAACAGGCTTGTTAACATGCTCCCGAGTTTGATTCATAAGGATCAAGTTGGCTTTGTGTTAAATCGCCAAGGAGGTGACAATATGAGGAGGACTATAGATCTGATAGACATTGTTAATAGGCGGAAACAGCAAGCGTTAATACTAGGCCTTGATGCAGAAAAGGCCTTTGATCGCCTAAGTTGGCCTTTTATGTTTTCTGCGTTACGGTGTTTTGGTATAGGGGGCCCTTTCTTGAAGGCCATTTGTGCTCTATACACCCGCCCAACAGCTTATGTGAAAATGACGCATGCCCAGTCAAACATGATAACTATTCAAAACGGAACCAGGCAGGGTTGCCCGTTATCCCCCTTACTTTTTATACTTTGCATAGAACCTTTGGCGGCGCTAATACGAGCCCATCCTGATATTCAAGGAATAGAAGTCAATAAGGTGTCTTTTAAATTATCACTCTTCGCTGATGACATCCTTCTTACGTTGACAAACTTACATACTTCATTACCAAATTTATTTCAGACAATAGGGGAATATGGCAGACTGTCTGGATATAGGATTAATACTTCAAAAACGGAGGCTTTATCTATTAATGTCCCGCCGGATGTACTGAGTACTCTACAAAGCAATTTCCATTTTAAATGGAATGATACCACCCTCAAATACCTGGGAGTGCAGCTAACAAAAACATATAATATCCTCTATGCTCATAACTTTGTTCCCCTCTTCCAGGAACTTAATTCGCTTATGGCTAAGTGGATGCCCTTGCCAATTTCTCTACTGGGACGTATTGCGGCGGTCAAAATGATCATACTACCTAAATTATTATATGTAAACTATTCCGGTTCCTATACCTAAGAAAGACCTGAGAGCTTTGCAATTTTCCATCCTTAGGTTTGTCTGGAATGGAAAAAGGCATAGAATTTCTTGCAATACTCTTACCGCCCTCAAATCACAAGGCAGTCTGGGGCTCCCTAATGTAACGAAATATTACTGGGCGACGCATTTACGTCGTATACCTGCATGGTCTTCCCTCTTGGCATTTTCTAGATGGATGGAAATTGAAAAGCTATGGTTAGCTCCTATTCACCCTAATGCCCTTTTGTGGTCACCATTACCGGCCACTTATACTGCCTAATTGTTGGGTCCTATGTCCTTAACATATAATGTTTGGAAACATTGCAAGCAGAAGTTCCCGTTGGTATCTGATAAATCCTCCATGACCTCGTTTTTATTTAATTCTGTATTCCCATTAGGGTTACAATACACATCTTTTAAGCTGTGGTTCTCCAACAAATTATTCAGATTTGCTGATATAGTGGAATATAGAACCCTTGAGATTATACCGTTTGAATTGCTCAAGGAAAAATACAACCTACCTGTCACGACTGCTATCCCAGCAGCAGTCATGTCGCACCAGATGGAGGGGAAGGGGGACCCTTATCTACGGATGGGAATAGTATGGCCACCCCTGACTAACCCTAAGCTGGCACCTGTCTGCCCTGATACCCTAGACGGGGTGTGAACCCGTGCGGCGAGCTGGATGCCTAAACCCTCAGTCACCCTAACAAGCCTAGAGTGGGGAAAGGCCGATGGGAGCACTAGTCACCATCACTCATGTCTAGGAGAACAGCAGGGGAAGACAGCAACAAACAAACTATAGCAGAGATATACTTATCCAGTCACGAGCAGAGAAGGCGATCCCAATCACGACAGTCCACGCCGGACAAGAGCTCCACAGCAACACCATCAAATGATCTCCTTCAATGGCCAGAATAGAACTGGAAGTAAGGACTATATCTGGCAATGACTAAGTGAAACTGAAACTAATATAGTAGCTGGGAGTGGCAGACAGGACTCACCTGAGAAGGATGCCTACAAACTCCCAGTCAGGACAAAAAGGTTCACAAGGCAAAACCCAGATGACATACCCTGAACCACGGAGCAAACTCACAAGCTATCGCGAGTAGCAAGTCGCTGCGACCTTCTCCTCCCAGACCTGTCTGGATCAGTCACAGTCGTGACAGTACCCCCCTTTCTACGAGGGGCCCCTGGACCCTCAAGACCAGGCCTCTCCAGATGGGAGCTATGAAAAGCCTGAATGAGTCTGTCCGCTTTTATCTCTGATGCTGGAACCCACATTCTCTCTTCGGAACCATAACCTTTCCAGTGCACCAGGTACTGAAGAGAGCGGCGAACATATCGTGAATCAACAATCTTTTCTACCTGAAACTCAAGACTGCCATCAACAACCACCGGTAGAGGCGGTAGTGGCAATGGTTCAGGAGGTTCTACATATCTCTTAAGCAGAGATCTGTGGAAGACATTATGGATCCTTAGAGTCTGAGGTAGCTCCAGACGAAAAGCCACCGGGTTAATAATCTTAATTACCCTATAAGGACCAATAAATCTCTGACCTAATTTCCACGAGGGAACCTTCAACTTGATATTTCTGGTAGACAACCACACCAAGTCATTCACCCCAAGGTCCGGACCTTCAGAGCGCTTCCTATCAGCCGCACGTTTGTATCTACCACCAATTCTCTTCAAACTTTCTTGCACACTCTGCCACACTGAAGAAAGTGAAGACGCAAATCGTTCCTCCTCGGGAATCCCAGATGGCCCCCCCTCACTAAACGTACAAAACTGAGGATGGAAACCATACGCACCAAAAAATGGTGACTTATCGGTGGATTCTTGACGACGATTATTAATGGCAAACTCGGCTAACGGTAAATAAGATGACCATTCCTCCTGATTTTCGGAAACAAAGCATCTCAAATATGTCTCTAGGTTTTGATTGGTACGTTCAGTCTGACCGTTGGACTGTGGATGGAAAGATGAAGAAAACGACAGATGAACCCCTAAACGAGAACAAAAAGCTTTCCAAAATTTAGAAACGAATTGGGTACCACGATCCGAAACAATATCGGAAGGGACCCCGTGAAGCTTCACGATGTGGTCAATAAAAACCTGAGCCAGTGTGTTAGCATTAGGCAATGCGGCAAGAGCAATAAAGTGCACCATTTTACTGAATCTGTCAACAACTACAAGAATAACAGTCTTCCCCGCTGATACTGGTAGATCCGTAATGAAATCCATTGACAGGTGCGTCCAAGGCCTGTTGGGGATGGCCAGAGGTAAAAGACGCCCTGCCGGACGAGTATGATCTACCTTAGAACGAGCACAGGTAGCACATGCAGACACAAAATTCAACACCTCCTGGCGCCATTTAGGCCACCAGAACCGACGAGACACTAACTCAGAGGTTGCCCTACTACCTGGGTGTCCTGCCAGTGTGGAGTTATGGTGTTCCTTTAGTATCTCCAGTCGTAAATTTTCTGGCACAAACAGTTTACCTGAGGGGCAGGAGGCCGGGGCGTCCCCCTGAGCTTCCAACACCCTCCCCTCCAAACCTGAGTGTAATGCAGAGACCACCACCCCCTTTTGCAAAATGGGCTCTGGTACCTCAACATCACCCCCTCCAGGAAAACTTCGAGACAATGCATCCGCCTTAGTATTTTTTGCCCCCGGGCGATAGGTTATTACAAAATTAAATATAAAAATAATCAGCAGGCACTCACCATCTGTATTTCACACATATATAACACATTTATTATTATTTAAAATTTAAAATATTAAAATAAATAAAAAAAGAAAATGGATAACAATATACCTTAATATACCTTAATTGTGCACACAGTATAGAAAGTTAATAACCATATGTTAATATATAATATATAATGGATAAATGTGGTAGAGTCAATTTTTAAAAAATCTATTAAATATTCCAATAAAAAAGATCGATTAAATAGTCAGATAAAAAAAATCGGATAAGTAGTCTAATAAATAGCAGAGAAGTGTCTTTAGATTATTTCATATAAAATTTTCGGATATTATATGAATATAATTTTGAAAATTCACTAAGTAAACTTGTCTTCTTATTCTTATGGGTAATCCAACATATTCCAGTGTTAAATTAGTTGCAGAATGTTCATAATATATTATAAGTTGATCAATTTTCATACATTTCCTTAATTTATACCAAATTGATCAACGTATAAATTAAGGAAATGTATGAAAATTGATCAACTTATAATATATTATGAACATTCTGCAACTAATTTAACACTGGAATATGTTGGATTACCCATAAGAATAAGAAGACAAGTTTACTTAGCGAATTTTCAAAATTATATTCATATAATATCCGAAAATTTTATATGAAATAATCTAAAGACACTTCTCTGCTATTTATTCGACTACTTATCCGATTTTTTTATCTGACTATTTAATCGATCTTTTTTATTGGAATATTTAATAGATTTTTTATAAATTGACTCTACCACATTTATCCATTATATATTATATATTAACATATGGTTATTAACTTTCTATACTGTGTGCACAATTAAGGTATATTAAGGTATATTGTTATCCATTTTCTTTTTTTATTTATTTTAATATTTTAAATTTTAAATAATAATAAATGTGTTATATATGTGTGAGATACAGATGGTGAGTGCCTGCTGATTATTTTTATATTTACTTACTTGTTAAGAGATTGGGTGAATCACTTGCAGCAGAGCACCATTACCGCGGTGTCAAACAGAGTGAGCCACTATAATTCACAATTTAAGTATACAATATTACAAAATTAAACCTAGTAAAAAATAACGACCACCGAGCCTGTCTAGGGGTGAGACGTTTAGCAGACTCCAGATATAATAAGTTTTTGTGATCAGTAATCACCGTGACGGGATGAACCGCCCCCTCCAAAAAATGACGCCACTCCTCAAAAGCCAACTTAATAGCCAAAAGTTTCCTGTTGCCAATATCATAGTTCCTTTCTGCAGTAGACAATTTCTTCGAAAAGAAAGCACACGGACGCCATTCACCAGGGGACGGGCCCTGAGATAGTACCGCTCCCACCCCCACCTCTGATGCGTCAACCTCTACAATAAAAGGAAGCGAGACATCTGGCTGTACGAGAATAGGGGCCGAGGTGAATCTCTCCTTCAGAGATGCAAAGGCAGTTTTGGCTGCATGTGACCATTTGGAAAAATCGGATCCCTTACGGGTCATGTCCGTCAGTGGTTTGACCACCAAGGAATAGTTCTTTATAAACTTTCTATAAAAATTGGCAAACCCCAGGAAGCGTTGCAATGCCTTCAGGTTCTCAGGCAGATCCCAGTCTATAATCGCCCAGACTTTCTCTGGATTCATGCGGAAACCTGAATCTGACAACACATACCCCAGAAATGGCAGTTCTTTTACGGCGAACACCCATTTTTCTAACTTAGCAAACAATTTGTTGGCCCTTAATATCTGCAGCACTTGTCTCACATGGATCTTATGTGTATCCAGATCCGGGGAATAGACCAGGATGTCATCAAGATATATCACAACAAATCTCCCGATAAGGTGACTAAAAATATCGTTGACAAAATGTTGGAATACCGCAGGCGCATTAGTAAGACCAAATGGCATGACCAGATTTTCATAATGCCCTTCTGGAGTATTAAAAGCCGTCTTCCACTCATCCCCCTCTTTGATACGAACCAGGTTATAGGCTCCTCTGAGATCCATTTTGGAGAACCATTTAGCACCAGCAACCTGATTAAAGAGGTCGGGAATGAGAGGAAGAGGATAGGGATCTCGGATAGTTATCCGGTTTAATTCCCGGAAATCCAGGCAAGGACGTAGGCCCCCATCTTTCTTTTTAACGAAAAAGAACCCTGCAGCCACAGGTGAAGAAGAGGGTCTGATGTGTCCCTTAGCCAAACTCTCCGAAATATAATCTTTCATAGCCTTCCTCTCCGGGCCGGAAAGATTGTATAACCGTGTTTTAGGTAGTGTTGAGGAACGGTTGAGACATATGCATATATATCCATGCATGCCTGCAAACACGTGCAAGCATGTATGGTATATATGTGCATACATTAGCCATAGCATCATGGGACGATGTGCGCAGATGTGCCCAGCATCTGCGCACGTCTGCCCATGGTGATCCCCAGGGGCTCATGGTGGCCCCTGTGGGAAATATGTGCCCCCTTATATTGTAGGGGCTTGTGCCCTCTTATATTGTAGGGGCTTGTGCCCTCTTATATTGTAGGGGCTTGTGCCCTCTTATATTGTAGGGGCTTGTGCCCCCTTATATATGAATGTGGCCCCTTAGATAATCCCCCTTAATATATGCCCCCTTATCATATATATATGTGCCCCTATACAGTTATATAGGAAGGCTTATTCCTGCCCCTATGTGAATAATGTCCGTTCATATATGCTTATAGATGTGCCCCAAGCATCTATGGGCATATATGGCCGGAATCCCGCTCACATGCGCCTGCTGGGTGGGTGGAGGAGACCGACAGTTGGACAATTATGTCCAGCGTCGGCCTCTACAAAGGACAGAGGATCAAAAAGATCCTCTGCCCTTTGTCACCATCTCCGGCAGCGCTGGAGATGGTATGCCTAACAGGGACATGGGAACAGAGTTCCCATGCCCCTCTGTGCCGCTCACCTCCGGCGCTGTAATTACAGCGCCAGAGATGTGCGATATCTCCACAGGCGGGAGGATCAAAGGATCCCCTGCCTGGGAGAGCGGGCTGGCGCAGGGCGGCAAAACGGGCGCGAGCGCTGCAGGGTTTAAATACCCCAGCAGCACTGCGCTCTGGCAGACCCCCCCCCCCCCCCCTGAAGATGAGCGGATCCTGTGCTCAGAACGGGACCCCTCCAGACAGGAGAGCGCAGGCAGCGATGTGCTGCGCTCTGAAGAAATGACCAGCCAGAGAGAGAGCGCAGGCACACTGAGCCCTGTACCCGGAACAAGAGAAGAGAGTTGGAGAGACCAGAGCAGTTGAGCCCAGAGCAGTTGAGCCCAGAGGAGGAAAGCAGAAGGACGGAGCAGCTGCTGGCTAAGTATCGATTTCCCCTGTCCTGCTTCCTCCTTAACCCCTGAGGCCCTGTACCCCTGTTATGCCACATTAACCCCTGCTGAGACCCTGGCAGACCTCCAGCAGTAACCCCTACACTGCCTGTCCCATGTTGTCCCAACATCCCCAGCAGTCCCCTGTTAACCCCTTCAGTGCCCTGTTCCCTTACTCTCCCCTGATTAACCCTTTCCCTGCCAGGCATTACCCCTGGTATCTCTCCCCTGGTCCCCGGACACTTTGTACCCCTGATGTCCGTGCCCTGTTCCCCTGTCCTGCCTGCATTAACCCCTTTACCCTGGTGGCCCTGATTAACCCCTGGTGGTTACCCTGGTTCCCTGCCTTGGGTGTCTCTGTAGAGCATGCTTCTGCTCTGCAAACAATATTGTGTAATTAACCCTCTTGTTACCCTGTAGGGACAGTGAGTACAGACGGGTGGGGTTGTTACTGATATTTGTGTGTATGCGAATGTATTATTGTATTGTATAGATAGTGTGTGGGGTGGAATGTGGGATTGTGTTGTGTAGTGTAGTTAGGCTTGTATTGTGTTTATGGTAGTACTGTTTCTGTACTGCGGTGTGTACGTCTATATGTATATATATTCATATCCATTGATCCATGAATATGTATAGATATTAGCGTATTGCTAGACGTGTATAATTGTATTGTGCAATAAATATTCCTTATTGTTCATAATGCAGTGTATGGTGTTTTTAGTAGTCGCCGCCGTAGTATAGTGATAGTAAGGCGCATGCAGCTAGCGTAGTGATTAGTGTAAGGCAATCAGTAGTGTTTTATGTTTATTTAGGTATAAATAGGCGGAGTCATCACTAGACGACTCTCGCCTATTTATGAATATTAATTGTTGAGATTTGCATAAATAGCAATAATTAATATCCCCTTTAACATTGGCGAGCCAGGCCCACTGCTAGGAATTTGTTTTCTGTGTTTGATTTTGGTGAGAAAAAAAAAAAAAATCGTTTACGCTGTGAGCTAGTCAGACAGGAGGGACGCGGTCAGTGGATTCTGAGCGTCCATTGCCTGAAAGTTCGTACAGGTAAAGCGGTTTGTTCAATCAGAACCAAACACAGAGCAATCTCTACAGCAGAGAATTTAAATCTTTCTGATTTGTGTATTAACGATTTTCTGATTGCCTTGCACGCCCACTGAACACTGGAGAGAAGTCGTCGCATACGTCACTGAAGAGAGGACCATCGCCGTTGGAGCTGAACAGAGAAGTCCGGCTGAGCGGGAGAAGACGTTCCTGATACTACAGGACCTCCTCCACGCAGCATACAAGGGACAACAAAGGACAACACCAAGGAAGATGGCCTCTCATCAAAACGTGAGTATGAACTTCTCCACACTACACCAGTTAGCTAAACACAGCACATTTAACCCCATCCTCCCCACCACTTACAAGTCAGCAGAAATGCTGTGGTCCGATTTGTTAGCACAGGCTTGTAGTTACGACAAGCTATGTGTTAACAAACGGACGGTGTTGAATAAGTCCACCAAACGGCTTCGGATGCTCGCCAAACTCGTTCATACGTTTGAGGCTAGCACCTGTAAGCCAAAGGAAGTGGCGCTGGTGTCTCGGTCAACGGAGACAATTCCTCCGGCCATTCACTGCCAGTGCTGTACCAGTAATTCGGACCAGGTTTCGGCATTGCGGGCACAGCTGGCGGAGAATGTGCAGTCTACTGTTGACCGAGAAGCGCAGGTGGCTAGGATAGAGTCACAGTTAGTAGAGCTGCAGAGGCAGAAGGAGGAAATTGAGGCTAAGTTGACTCAGTCTTATACTGAGCTCAAGGCCTTCAAGGAGCGGACTGCCTCTACTGACGTGACGGTAGCCAAATTGAAGGCTCAGGTTGCTGTAAGGTCCCAGCTAATGTCTGGCATGCAACAGGTTATTACCAAGTTGGTGCCGGCCCTTTCTTTTTCCGTAAAGCCAGGGTCGGAATCTCCCAAAATGTTGCCCTGTGCAGGGCCACAAGGGGGGAGAGTAGTCTGTGACCGGTCTGATCATCAGGTCAAGCCGGTCCAGACTAACAGAGATTTTTCCCTGACTTTGGGAAAAAGAACTGTGGTGAAGAGTGCGTCCCTGAGGATGGAACAATTCAGGAGAAGGGAGCACGGCTGCAGTGTAGATGGACCTGGGCCATGCAGAGCAAGCATCAGATGTTTTGCATGTGGTGGCCTAGGTCACATAGCGAGACACTGCGAAACAGATAGGAACATAACACACAGGACAGGAAACCAAGTCACGTGTTTCAGGTGTGGGAACAAAGGACACATTGCAAGGAATTGCCCTTGTGCAGGTAATTGCAATGTGTCCAACAGTATCAGCCAGGTAACAAATTGTGCAGTGGGGTCTAGTCAGCCTGGCCATAACGGGGTTACCTCTCGGCAGCATCACCAGCTGCTGAGGGGTCAGAATGGCCAAGCTAGGCTAGGCAACATTTGACACCCCTGTACTATTTGTTACACCGTTTGTTCCCTGTGTATGTCCATGTTGTGTGTTTTTGTTATCTGTTTGTAAGTTTTTCTTGATGTTGATGGTGGTAGTCCTTGTCTACGAGTGTGTTCCACCATGCTGATTTATGTAGTGGTGTAAGTCCCATCTGCTGTCTGTTTCATTCTGTGTCCCCTTGCAGTGGAACAGTGTTATACTGTGGATCGAGAACGTATAGGCTTGCTAGCAGATAATTTCACACGGGAAATCCTACACAAAGGATGATGTGATTTTATTCTGGGCAGCCAGGGTCTCGGATCGATACAGATAGCGCTGTTGTGCTCAAGGTTTTCGGTAGGGCTGTGTTGCGCTGGGGACTGGGGCGGACAGACAACATTGGTGTAATGTTGTGCTGCGCACTTAATTCTAGTCCGGTCAGGTAGCACAGCTCTGATAGGGATTGGACGCAGAGTCTTTGGCAGCAGAATGTGGACTGTGTTCTTGTGTTGTGGGGTCCTGGGGAGCCAGGGCATGCCTATGCCATTGGTTCTGCGGGCCTCCACAAGATGGGATCACAGGGGGAAATCGGCCTGGGTACACATGAGTGGACAGGGATGCGGTGCCATCAATAACAAGATGGTGCTTTGTCCACAGAACTCCAGTTATCCTAACCTAGTAGGGCGGCCATCCTTATCTGTTGGTGCAGAGGGATGTGCAGCAGAGGACGCTATCCTCTGAAGGTAGGGTGTTCAGACACCAGTGTTGGGATAACGAGGGGTCCTGTGAGATAAAGGGCAGCCCAATACCTTTCTCTACCCATGGGTCAAAGGTATTGGTGCTGGGAATTTTCACATTTAATTGCACTGTTAGGGGAGAAATTCCCCTGGGAGCGCCTGGTATTTTCTTCTGCCATAGGTGTGATTTTATATGGAGCGGAAGAAAAACCCAGGAGATGCCACAGAAGAGGCCAGCTATCCCCCCTGACACTGTTGTGAAGCTCCAGAGGATCCCACTGGATTTTGGCAACTAAGCGACCTCTGCCTAGAGGTGTTCTAGAGAAGACTGTGCCACAATCCAGCGGGAGCATTATTTAAGGCTCTGGAGGAAGACTTGGGAGACGTTCGGGTGGAAGAACTTATCACTTGTTTCACCCAGTGAAACTTCTTCTGGTTCTGGTCATCGTCGGAGGGTCAAGGGACTTATTGACCAAATACACCAGAACCAGACAGAACTTTACAGAACTATCCAGAGGAGGAGGCTCAGGACATAACTCAAACATTGTTCCTGTAGCCAAATATATCTATGGACACACTTTGTTTCCTATGAGGGTTCGGGACGTATAACATGTACTACCCTGAAACCCCATAGCACATTGTATTGTATATATATTGATTATGTTTGTTGGTTGATTGTGTACCCATAGACACTCTAGGTACAAATGTGTGACAGCCCACACCCAGGGAAACTCGCCCAACGCATTGCGGTGAGTTATAATTTGGCTGTACACATTTGCATCCTATAGTCGTTTCCCATTGACACAGGGGTCTGCGACCTACCTGTGTCTTTGGAGGTGTAGAGATATGCCAGGTTGCATGAGTCTCTATGGGTGCACACATTTAATGGAATTTGGTGGTGTTGGGAGGGATGTGACATGTATTTTGTGTGAATGGGGATAAGGTTAGGTCACGATAGGGACAGACATCATTCATTTGCCACCTTGAACCCTGGAACGGTGAAGTTCTTAAGGGAAGGGCTGGATGTGTAGTGTGGCGGAGGTGTTCTCCGCAGTAGAATTTAGGTACTGTGACATCGCCGCTTCTGACCTGCCTTGTAAAGACCTATTAATCTGTCCATGGGAGAACCGCACCCATCAAGATGGAAACAGATGTTGGACGAAAGTGGTGATTGAAGAAAGTTGGGACTGAGGTTGTGAGGGTGAACCCGCTCCAGATTCCTTGGAGGCGGGCCATACCTGAAGATCGGCAGAACTACCGAGACTGTGGGGGTGTGGTCACTCCAAAGTGGGGGGTGGCCGACACTAAAAGTCTGTTAAAGAAAGGCCAGTTAAAGACTGCAAAGAGTGAACCCGCTCCAGATTTGGGGGGGGGGACGACACCTGAAGATCGGCAATTACCGAGAGACTGTGGGGGTGTGGTCACTCCAAAGTGGAGGTGGCCGACACGAAAAGACTGTTAAAGAGACTGTGGGTGTGTGGTATTCTAAAGATGTCAAGAAGAAGACGGTGTATCCTGTGCACGGAGGAGTAGGTTACGGTGAAGGGCAGGTCGGAGGAAGAGGGATGTCTAAGTACCTAAAGATCTGTGTGCACTACAGTTCTTCCTGAACTTCCACCAAAGATGGGGTTGAAGGAGGGCAAATATATCTCAACCCGTTCCCCCATTATATTGTCGTATTATATAGTCCGACAACAGGGGGATTGTTGAGGAACGGTTGAGACATATGCATATATATCCATGCATGCCTGCAAACACGTGCAAGCATGTATGGTATATATGTGCATACATTAGCCATAGCATCATGGGACGATGTGCGCAGATGTGCCCAGCATCTGCGCACGTCTGCCCATGGTGATCCCCAGGGGCTCATGGTGGCCCCTGTGGGAAATATGTGCCCCCTTATATTGTAGGGGCTTGTGCCCTCTTATATTGTAGGGGCTTGTGCCCTCTTATATTGTAGGGGCTTGTGCCCTCTTATATTGTAGGGGCTTGTGCCCCCTTATATATGAATGTGGCCCCTTAGATAATCCCCCTTAATATATGCCCCCTTATCATATATATATGTGCCCCTATACAGTTATATAGGAAGGCTTATTCCTGCCCCTATGTGAATAATGTCCGTTCATATATGCTTATAGATGTGCCCCAAGCATCTATGGGCATATATGGCCGGAATCCCGCTCACATGCGCCTGCTGGGTGGGTGGAGGAGACCGACAGTTGGACAATTATGTCCAGCGTCGGCCTCTACAAAGGACAGAGGATCAAAAAGATCCTCTGCCCTTTGTCACCATCTCCGGCAGCGCTGGAGATGGTATGCCTAACAGGGACATGGGAACAGAGTTCCCATGCCCCTCTGTGCCGCTCACCTCCGGCGCTGTAATTACAGCGCCAGAGATGTGCGATATCTCCACAGGCGGGAGGATCAAAGGATCCCCTGCCTGGGAGAGCGGGCTGGCGCAGGGCGGCAAAACGGGCGCGAGCGCTGCAGGGTTTAAATACCCCAGCAGCACTGCGCTCTGGCAGATCCCCCCCCCCCCCTGAAGATGAGCGGATCCTGTGCTCAGAACGGGACCCCTCCAGACAGGAGAGCGCAGGCAGCGATGTGCTGCGCTCTGAAGAAATGACCAGCCAGAGAGAGAGCGCAGGCACACTGAGCCCTGTACCCGGAACAAGAGAAGAGAGTTGGAGAGCCCAGAGCAGTTGAGCCCAGAGCAGTTGAGCCCAGAGGAGGAAAGCAGAAGGACGGAGCAGCTGCTGGCTAAGTATCGATTTCCCCTGTCCTGCTTCCTCCTTAACCCCTGAGGCCCTGTACCCCTGTTATGCCACATTAACCCCTGCTGAGACCCTGGCAGACCTCCAGCAGTAACCCCTACACTGCCTGTCCCATGTTGTCCCAACATCCCCAGCAGTCCCCTGTTAACCCCTTCAGTGCCCTGTTCCCTTACTCTCCCCTGATTAACCCTTTCCCTGCCAGGCATTACCCCTGGTATCTCTCCCCTGGTCCCCGGACACTTTGTACCCCTGATGTCCGTGCCCTGTTCCCCTGTCCTGCCTGCATTAACCCCTTTACCCTGGTGGCCCTGATTAACCCCTGGTGGTTACCCTGGTTCCCTGCCTTGGGTGTCTCTGTAGAGCATGCTTCTGCTCTGCAAACAATATTGTGTAATTAACCCTCTTGTTACCCTGTAGGGACAGTGAGTACAGACGGGTGGGGTTGTTACTGATATTTGTGTGTATGCGAATGTATTATTGTATTGTATAGATAGTGTGTGGGGTGGAATGTGGGATTGTGTTGTGTAGTGTAGTTAGGCTTGTATTGTGTTTATGGTAGTACTGTTTCTGTACTGCGGTGTGTACGTCTATATGTATATATATTCATATCCATTGATCCATGAATATGTATAGATATTAGCGTATTGCTAGACGTGTATAATTGTATTGTGCAATAAATATTCCTTATTGTTCATAATGCAGTGTATGGTGTTTTTAGTAGTCGCCGCCGTAGTATAGTGATAGTAAGGCGCATGCAGCTAGCGTAGTGATTAGTGTAAGGCAATCAGTAGTGTTTTATGTTTATTTAGGTATAAATAGGCGGAGTCATCACTAGACGACTCTCGCCTATTTATGAATATTAATTGTTGAGATTTGCATAAATAGCAATAATTAATATCCCCTTTAACAGGTAGTTTTGCCCCAGGTAATAGATTAATCGGGCAATAATATGGACGATGAGGTGGTAACCCCTGACAACCCTTCTCAGAGAACACATCCATAAAATCTGACAGAAAGGCAGGTAAAGATGTTACAGAGAGTGTAGAGCACCTACTACTCAAGCAGTTGTCCTTACAATGTTCACTCCACTCCACAATCTCCCCGGCCTGCCAATCCACCACTGGATTGTGAGTCACCAGCCAGGGAAGCCCCAATACCATAGGAGCCGGAAGACCGTCCAGGACATAACAAGAGATATGCTCTTTATGGAGGTCCCCTACCTGCAGATGGATATTATGGATGATCTGAGTTAACTCTCTCTGAGTAAGAGGGGAGGAGTCGATGGCAAAAACAGGAATAGTTCTGCATACCGGTTCCGGAGTAAAACCCAGAGCCTGAGCAAACCGTGAATCCACCAAGTTGACCCCCGCCCCACTGTCCAAAAAGACGGAACAGATCTCAGTTTTATTGCCCGCCTCAACGGTAGCGGACAACAAAAACGGAGACATGCGTATGGAGGAAACGAATACGCCCAGACTGTTCTCCTCCGCACAATCTGGGGACTCTAGTTTTTCCGGCGGCTCCTTTGTTTGTGGTCTCTTGGGTTCTGAGGGACAAACCTTTACAAAATGACCCCTCCCCCACAACGAAAACAAACCTCTGACCTACGGCGGAACTTAGGAGGATTCACCCGTCTAGTGGCGCCCCCTATTTGCATTGTTTCGACTGGACCATAACAGACCGATCCCTGCCCTATAGAGGCCTCCGTAAAATGTAATAGTCTCTCCCTGAGTCGTCTGTCGATTCTTATGGACAGAGACATAGTAGCCTCAAGAGACCCAGGGACCTCGTATACCGCCAGCGCGTCTTTTAATTTTTCAGACAACCCCTGGCAGAACTGACTCCTAAGGGCCGAGTCGTTCCATAACGTATCAGTAGCCCACCTACGGAATTCGGAACAATATAGTTCAGCAGACCGGTTCTCTTGCCGAAGTCTACGTAGCTTAGACTCAGCCAGTGAGACCCTGTCCGGGTCATCATATACGAGACCCAGGGCTTCAAAAAACTCCTCCACTGATCGTAAGGACGGAGAGTCTGATGGTAGGGAGAAAGCCCAAGCCTGCGGATCTCCTTGCAGGAGAGAAAATACAATGCCCACCCGTTGTTCCTCACCGCCGGAGGATCTAGGGCGTAACCTAAAGAACAATTTGCAAGCTTCTCTGAAGGTTACAAATTGGTCTCTCCCTCCAGAGAACCTATCAGGTAAAGCCACTTTTGGCTCAGGAGTACCTTAGTTTCCCGTAGCAACGGTGGAACCCAAGGATTGCTGCTGCAGCACTGTTGCTTTTAATCCTGCCTCTTCAAGGGATAACCCCTGTAATTGTTTCGCCAAAACCGAAACCGGATCCATAGTGGAACAGACAAAATACAAAGCAAAACAGCAAGCAGAAAAAAAAAAAAAAAAAGGAAATGTCACTTTTTTTTTTTTTTTTTAAAAGGCCAGATATACTGTCACGACTGCTATCCCAGCAGCAGTCGTGTCGCACCAGACGGAGGGGAAGAGGGACCCTTATCTACGGATGGAAATAGTATGGCCACCCCTGACTAACCCTAAGCTGGCACCTGTCTGCCCTGATACCCTAGACGGGGTGTGAACCCGTGCGGCGAGCTGGATGCCTAAACCCTTAGTCACCCTAACAAGCCTAGAGTGGGGAAAGGCCGATGGGAGCACTAGTCACCATCACTCATGTCTAGGAGAACAGCAGGGGAAGACAGCAACAAACAAACTATAGCAGAGATAGACTTATCCAGTCACGAGCAGAGAAGGCGATCCCAATCACGACAGTCCACGCCGGACAAGAGCTCCACAGCAACACCATCAAACGATCTCCTTTAATGGTCAGAATAGAACTGGAAGTAAGGACTATATCTGGCAATGACTGCAAGTGAAACTGAAACTAATATAGTAGCTGGGAGTGGCAGACAGGACTCACCTGAGAAGGATGCCTACAAACTCCCAGTCAGGACAAAAAGGTTCACAAGGCAAAACCCAGATGACATACCCTGAACCACGGAGCAAACTCACAAGCTATCGCGAGTAGCAAGTCGCTGCGACCTTCTCCTCCCAGACCTGTCTGGATCAGTCACAGTCGTGACACTACCTGAGTCCTCTAGATGGCAGCATATACAAATTCAACACTTGCTTAGAACCCTATTTAATGATAAGAAGGTATCTACTCCGACAATGTTTGAACGACTTTGTAAACTTTCGACCTCTACCAGGGGTCTTATATAAGACATATATGTTCTTCTATCAACCCCGGAATCCCCACAGGTTATGCGACATGCATATATGTCTAAATGGGAGAGATACCTGGAGAAGGAAATACCGCCGAGTGATTGGCAGCTTATATGGCGCAGAGCAGCAATGTCATCCACTTGTGTGACCTATAGAGAAAATTCCTATAAGCTTTTGATGTTTTGGTATCACACACCCCAGATGCTCAGACACCTGAATCCTACTATTTCTGGTACTTGTTGGAGGTGTGGCTCTGGCCAAGGGTTTTTATTTCACATCTTTTGGGACTGTCATGCCATATTCCCATTATGGAGAGAGACCTAATACCTTTTACTGCTACTAACTAATATAAAATTCTCACTGGACCCATATATGTTTTTACTGAACATGCCCCCAATAGTACTAAAGAAATACGTACTCTGCTTAATACTTCACATATTGTCAGCGACTAGACGCCTTATAGCTAAATACTGGAAGAGACAGGGCATACCGACTAGGTCTGATCTGTTCTCTAGTATTATGGAGGTTAGACGTATGGAATATCTATCTGCGCTTCTCAATAACTCTATAGATACATTTCATAAGGTATGGCAGCCTTGGGACGTCTACACAGAAATTGCTGATTAGTATCCTTTTCATCCTTTCCCCCAACCTCCTGTCTACCCTCTTGTGTCTTGTCCTGTCCTATGTTCATGGTAATAACAATGTTATACTGTACAATATGATTGCATAGTCGTGGGCAGTTATTGCTCAGTTATATTACTATTGATGGAACTGGAATTGCTTGTTATGCATTTATGTGACTTATTTGCATTGTCAAATCTTTCATATTTACTGCTCGCCTGATGGCCAGCAGATTTCCTGAGAAAATATGTATGTTTCTTCTACTTTTATAATTACTTTAATAAAAAGACAATTATACAAAAAAAAATGCATGCCAAAATTGCACACATAAAACTAGAGCTCATCCCTTTACAAATCCCTATACACATGCCATCAGTGATTTTGAGCCAAAACCAGGTACGGCTTTAAACGCTAAAACAGGTGCAGACCTTTCCCTTATACCTTATGTCTGTTGAGGCTCCACTTCTGGTTTTGGCTCACATTCACTGATGGAAATCAGTGACCAAAACACTAACATGTGAATCGTTAATTTCTAACAATAATTTGTTTTCCCTTAGTCCAGGGCTCGACAAATCCCAGGCGCCAGGTCGCCATGGCGATCAGGAATTTTTCCTGGCACCTGGGTATTTGCCCCTGTTTGAAAATAGGCCCAGCACACCAGCAGCCAGGTGCAGTAGCACTTTAAGTTTAGAGTAGACGCAGCGTCATGCAGGAGTCAGCGTCTACTAGGCCCGCCCCTCACGCTTCCCGCCCCAGACTACAGTGAAGAGGACCGCTGCTGGCTCAGGCTCCTCATCGCTGCGGCGCATCTCCTTCTCAGAACTGTGACTCAGAACTGTGGCGAGTGGCGGTACGATAGGGGAAAGCCTCCCCCCATCATTGGTGGGCAGTGCGTCCTGCCCCCCATCATTGGTGGCAGCGGCAGTTCTGATTGGAGTCCCAGCAGTGTAATGCTGGGGCTCCGATCGGTTACCATGGCAGCCAAGACGCTACTGAAGTCCTGTCTGCCATGGCCAGTTACTCTGCAGCAATATACTTACATGCGCTGTGGCCACCCGGCGCTCCTTCTTCTTGTAACTCGTCACAGGTCTGTGCAGCGCATTGCTATAAGCATAAGCAATGCGCTGCACAGACCTGTGAGTTACAAGAAGGAGGAGCGCCGGGCGGCCACAGCGCATATAAGTATATTGCTGCAGAGTAACTGACCATGGCAACCAGGATTTCAGTAGCGTCCTGGCTGCCATGGTAACCGATCAGAGCCCCAGCATTACACTGCTGGGACTCCAATCGGAACTGCCACTGCCACCAATGATGGGGGGGGCGCACTGCCCACCAATGATTTTAATACTGGGGGGGCGCACTGCCCACCAATGATTTTAATACAGGGGAGGGGGGGAGGGTGCGCTGCCCACCAATGATTTTAATACTGGGGGGGCACACTGCCCACCAATGATTTTAATACGGGGGAGGACGCACTGCCCATTAATGATTTTAATACTGGGGGGGAGGGCGCACTGCCCACCAATGATTTTAATACATGGGGGGGAGCACTACCCACCAATGATTTTAATACTGGGGGGGAGGGGGCGCACTGCCCACCAATGATTTTAATAACGGGGAGGGCGCACTGCCCACCAATGATTTTAATACTGCGGGGGAGAGGGCGCACTGCCCACCAATGATTTTAATAACGGGGAGGGTTGAGGGCGCACTGCCCACCAATGATTTTAATACTGCGGGGGAGAGGGCGCACTGCCCACCAATGATTTTAATACCGGGGAGGGGGGGCGCACTGCCCACCAATGATTTTAATACTGGGAGGAGGGGGCGCACTGCCCACCAATGATTTTAATACCGGGGAGGGGGGGGCGCACTGCCCACCAATGATTTTAATACCAGGGGGGGAGCACTACCCACCAATGATTTTAATACTGGGGGGGCGCACTGCCCACCAATGATTTTAATAACGGGGAGGGGGGGAGGGCGCACTGCCCACCAATGATTTTAATACCAGGGAGGGGGGGCGCACTGCCCACCAATGATTTTAATACTGGGGGAGGGGGCGCACTGCCCACCAATGATTTTAATACCGGGGAGGGGGGGCGCACTGCCCACCAATGATTTTAATACCAGGGGGGACGCACTGCCCACCAATGATTTTAATACTGGGGGGAGAGGGCGCACTGCCCACCAATAATTTTAATACCGAGGGGGCGCACTGCCCACCAATGATTTTAATACCGGGGGGAGGGCACACTGCTCACCAATGATTTTAATACAGGGGAGGGGGGGCTCCTAACTTTTTTAGCTGGCTCCTAGATTCCAAGAAAAATTTGTCAAGCCCTGCCTTAGTCCTAACATCAGCACAGAGACCCTCTTGGCCGAAGTCACTGCAAGGAGAAAAACAAGTTTCCATGTGACGAACTTGAAATCCACCTCCTTCAAAGGCTCAAAGGGGGAAGATGCTAACCCCTTGAGAAATACTGATAAATCCCATTGAGGAATGGGTCTCAGTACTGTAGGCTTTAATCTTTCAGCTCCTTTAAGGAACCGTTTGATGAGTGGGTCCTGAGAAAAAGACCTGATGAGGCAAGCTGAGATGGCTGAAACTTGAACCCTCAGAGTAGATGGAGCAAGGCCCTTGTCGAGGCCATCTTGCAGGAACTGAAGGATAGCGGAGAGGGGCGGATCTGCAGACGCCACCTCCATTGAGGTACACCAGGATGAGAATATTCTCATAATCCGTGAGTAGGCTCTCTTGGTAGAGTATGCTCTTGAATGAGACAGTGTTCTCAGGACCGACTCTGAAAGCCCTTCTATTCTGGGAAGGGACTGATCAACCTCCAGGCTGTCAGGTTGAACCTGTGCAGATCTGAGCAGAGGTGAGTGTCCCACGACACCAGGGTCTGCTGAGTGGGGAGCCTCCAATATTGCCCTCGACTCATTTGGGTGAGCTGGGTAAATCAGGATCTCTTCGGCCAAAACGGTATGATGGCTATCACCGAGGCCTGATGGATTTTCATCAATACCCTCGGAATCATGGAAAACGGAGGGAAGATGTAAGCCAGCCTGAACCTCCAGGATATTGACAGAGCATCTATCGCCAGGGAGTTGTCCTCCCTGTAAAGGGAGCAAAACCTCTCTACCTTGGCGTTGAAAATGTTGCCATAAGATCCACCTCTGGCATCCCCCACTTGAGGACTATCTGCTTGAATATCTCCGGATGTAAAGACCACTCCACTGTTGGAAGACCGCGGCTCAGCCGATCCGCTATCATATTGAGGGAGCCTCGAATGTGGATCACAGATAAGTGGGAAAGGTTCGACTCTGCCCAATCCAAAATCAACCCCGATGTCTGATAAGAGGGGAAGTGATCTTGTGCCTCCCTGCTTGTTGATGTAAAGTACCGCAGTCATACTGTCTGATTGGACTTTCACAGCTTAGCCCCGGATCTGAGGGGCGAAGTGAAGGAGGGCTAGCCGAATAGCTCGAATCTTGTGGAAATTGGATGAGAGAAGCCGCTCCTGAGGAGACCAGGTTCCGTAGACTGGAGAGTCATCTAGGTGAGCACCCCAGCCTACTTGGGACACATCTGTTGTCAATATGATCCAGGATGGCTGGGTCATAGACTTCCCGTCTGAAAGATGGAACCACCATCTGAGGGAATACTGAGTTCGCCAAGACAGGGAGCACAGGGAGTTTAGCATGGCGGGGCTGCCATTTCATTTGGAGAGGACCTCCGACTGTAGAGGATGGAGGTGCCATAGAGCCCAAGGGACTGCTTCCGCAGACGCTGACATGAACCCCAACATCTTCATGAGAGTCCGAATTGGGACTCGCCGAGGAACGGATAGGAGCTCTGCCTTGTTCTGTATTCGGGATCTTCTTACTGGAGTCAACTGGAGAGACATCCCAACGGAGTAGATTATGAAGCCTAGTTATCTTACTGAAGTCGACGGGCTCACGTTCGACTTCTGCCAGTTGATAATCCAACCCAGGCGGAACAGAAAGGAGATTGCTACATGAAGATGTTGGGTTAGGACTGGTAGAGAGGAGGCTTTTAAAAGCCAATTGTCCAGATAAGGAATGATGGTCAGTCCTTGAAGTCTTAAAGCCACCACTACAGAAACCACCACTCTGGTAAAAGTGTGAGGGGCAGAAATGCCAAAAGGAAGGGCAACAAACTAAAGGTGTCTGATGACACCCAAAACCTGGACCGCGATTCTGATATCTCCTGGAAGTAGGATGAATCGGGATGTGCAGATATGAGGTCCAGGGTTGCCATCACGTCTCCAGGATTGAGAACGTGAACCACTGACCTGATGGTCACCATACGAAACTTCACCTTCCTTATATATCAATTGAAATACCTCAGATCGATAATCATCCAGAGATCTCCTGACGTCTTGGGAACCAGAAAAACTGGTGAGTAGATCCCTAAGCCCCGTTCCCCTGCCGGAACCTATTCCAGAGCCCCCTTGTGGATGTTTTCCTGAATGTAAGCATCCAGAACCGACTGCTTGGCAGCCTGTAAGAGCTTGGTCTTAAAGAACCTGTCCAGAGGAAGAGAGATAAGATTGATTAAATACTCTTCGGAAATGATGTTCAGGACCCAGGGATCTGAAACATCTCGGATCCAATTCTCCTTGAAGTGGGAGAGACGGCCCCCGACGGGAGGATGAGGCAGAGGAATGGGAAAGTTTTCTGGAGTCATCCAAGAGCCTCGAGGAGGCCCGTGGTCAGGAGGTGGATCTTTTATCCTTGGCTCCTTCTACGAGAGCGCTTTGAACCTCTTTTCTGCGCTCCCCAGTCCCTTCGAGCTCTTGACTGCTGGCCAGACCTACCTCCACGGTTCTGTCTGCCTTGAAAAGACTGTTGGGGAAGACTCTTTCCCTTCTTATCTGACAGGCCTTCCATGATTTTATCTAGCTCCAAGCCGAACAAACGGTTGGGCTCAAAGGGAAGGCCACATACAGTCAGGTCCATAAATATTGGGACATTGACACAATTCTAACATTTTTGGCTCTATACACCACCACAATAGATTTGAAATGAAACGAACAAGATGTGCTTTAACTGCAGACTGTCAGCTTTAATTTGAGGGTATTTACATCCAAATCGGGTGAACAATGTAGGAATTACAAGAGTTTGCATATGTGCCTCCCACTTGTTAAGGGACTAAAAGTAATGGGACAATTGGCTTCTCAGCTGTTCCATGGCCAGGTGTGTGTTATTCCCTCATTATCCCAATTACAATGAGCAGATAAAAGGTCCAGAGTTCATTCCAAGTGTGCTATTTGCATTTGGAATCTGTTGCTGTCAACTCTCAAAATGAGATCCAAAGAGCTGTCACTATCAATGAAGCAAGCCATCATTTGGCTGAAAACACAAAACAAACCCATCAGAGAGATAGAAAAAACATTAGGCGTGGCCAAAACAACTGTTTGGAACATTCTTAAACAGAAGGAACACACCAGTGAGCTCAGCAACACCAAAAGACACGGAAGACCACGGAAAACAACTGTGGTGGATGACCGAAGAATTCTTTCCCTGGTAAAGAAAACACCCTTCACAACAGTTGGCCAGATCAATAAGACTCTCCAGGAGGTAGGTGTATGTGTGTCAAAGTCAACAATCAAGAAAAGACTTCACCAATGAGTGAATACAGAGGGTTCACCACAAGATGGAAACCATTGGTGAGCCTCAAAAACAGGAAGGCCAGATTAGAGTTTGCCAAACGAAATCTAAAAAAGCCTTCACAGTTCTGGAACAACATGCTATGGACAGATGAGACCAAGATCAACTTGTACCAGAGTGATGGGAAGAGAAGAGTATGGAGAAGGAAAGGAACTGCTCATGATCCTAAGCATAACACATCATCAGTGAAGCATGGTGGTGGTAGTGTCATGGCGTGGGCATGTATGGCTCCAAATGGAACTGGTTCTCTTGTATTTATTGATGATGTGACTGCTGACAAAAGCAGCAGGATGAATTCTGAAGTGTTTCGGGCAATATTATCTATTCATATTCAGCCAAATGCTTCAGAACTCATTGGACGGCGCTTCACAGTGCAGATGGACAATGACCCAAAGCATACTGCAAAAGCAACCAAAGAGTTTTTTAAGGGAAAGAAGTGGAATGTTATGCAATGGCCAAGTCAATCACATGACCTGAATCCGATTGAGCATGCATTTCACTTGCTGAAGACAAACCTAAAGGGAAAATGCCCCAAGAACAAGCAGGAACTGAAGACAGTTGCAGTAGAGGCCTGGCAGAGCATCACCAGGGATGAAACCCAGCGTCTGGTGATGTCTATGCGTTTCAGACTTTCAGGCTGTAATTGACTACAAAGGATTTGCAACCAAGTATTAAAAAGTGAAAGTTTGATTTATCAATTGTTATTCTGTCCGATTACTTTTGGTCCCTTAACAAGTGGGAGGCACATATGCAAACTGTTGTAATTCCTGCACCGTTCACCTGATTTGGATGTAAATACCCTCAAATTAAAGCCGACAGTCTGCAGTTAAAGCATGTCTTGTTTGTTTCTTTTAAAATCCATTATGGTGGTGTATAGAGCCAAAAATGTTAGAATTGTGTTGATGTCCCAATATTTATGGACCTGACTGTAAGTTATATTTAGAGGAGTTGGCAGCGACCCAAGGCTTAAGCCACAAAGGCCTAAGGGCCGCTGACATAAGGGCCATGGATTTGGCCACCAATTTCAGCTGAAGCTGCGCAGTGTCGCACAAGAAATCTGTCGCCAGGTTAATGGTCTTGAAAGCATCCGACTGAATCTGGTTCAGGCAATTCCAGGGGAATGCAGAGACCTCGGTAGCAGCAATAGCTGTAGAAGCAGAAGCTGCTGCTGCCGTGTAACCTCTCCTCAGAGTGCACTCCGCTATCCTGTCAATGGGATCCTACAGACTAGACCCATCGTCTGCTGGAACCAGAGTGCATCTGGACAATTTGGCAATAGCCATGTCCACCTTGGGAATGGAACCCCACGATCCCACCAAGGATTTAGCCATCGGAAACATGGTTCTAAATTTCTTGGTTAGAACCGGACATTTCTCAGGTTTCTCCCACTCTGTACGCATGACAGAGAGTAGGGTCTCATCCGCTTTAAAGACACGAAGTGCCCGACTAGCGGGATCGGAAGGCTCCCCCAGGTCAACATCATGGTCCCCCGACCTGATGGACTTAAGTAGCTTTTGTGTCTTCTCTGGAGCAAAAAAACACGAAGTAAGCTCCTCCTCATCTGAGGAGGAAGAAACTAAGGAAACCACAGAAGTTCTCTCCACAGGAGCAGAGGACTCCATAGGGGTCTGAGCAGAAATCTTTTCATCAAGCAGGTTTACGACTCTCTTGATGGACCCATCCACATAGCTCTTCGCCCATTGATACATGTCCTGCATCGTAGGTTTTTCTCGAAGGTTGGACTGTCACACCTGGAGTAGGGACAGCTATCCTCCAAAAGAGCGCTACAATCGTAGGATAAATGCTTACTCTTGGAACTCGCCTTTCTGCCATCCGAATCCCGCGGAGAAGACATCACTGTGGGAAAAAAAGACCAGTAAAACATTTTTAAATTACATATAAATGTTAAGGAGAAAAGGTAAGAGGCTGACCGGAGGAAGCTAAAAATGAGGACCAGAAAAAAATAAGGCACCAATAAGTGGAGAAACACCGACTTATAGGGACTCTGGGAGCTAGCTTGAGAAACATGTGCAGCCAGAGACGAAGCTGGTGCACAATGCTTCCTTAAATAGGGAAGGGGTTGGACCTAGAAACAAAAACTCACTAAACGAAATCAAAGTTTCCCAATAAAGCAAATAATAACTACAAATCCTCCAACAGGAGTAAAAGAACGCCGCAAGAATCCTAATATCATCAGCGAATGCAAAACCGCGCCACAAGGAAAACCTGGAGGTGACGTCAGAGCACTCCGACGTCACTTCAAGAAGATGGCGGCGCCCAGCAGCCAAGAGAGAACTGGACCGGAACAACTGCAGCAAAGAGCAGCTGCGCGGAGCCGGCAAGCTGCCGGACAAGTTTATTAAAAATAATGGCAAAGGCCCGAAAAACATAGGGGTTAGCACCCCAAGAGACCTGGCAAAAAGAAAAGATCCCCTTAGAAAAAAAGGAGGGGATCAACACCAGTGTACCTGTCTGGGAGGACAGAAAAAAACACAGTGGGCTGGGTGTGATTCCCTCCTTTATAAGGGTTACTTAATTGTTTTATTACTTGTGCTCATAAAAAATTCTGCTGGTCCTACCAGTCCACGTGTGGGGGGGTTAACCCCATCTGTGCTGCTGGTAGGATGTAAGGGAATGAAGCATTAGATGGTTTATATGCTAATATTTAAAGGGATGTTCAAAAACAAGAAAAAAAAACTGTTGCAGGGGCCTGCACATGGTGTGAAAAATAAAAGAACTTCTATTCACCTCACCGATTCCTGGCCACTGCAGTTCTGACTGCACCAGGTTCCCACTGTACCCCACTTTCTGATACTATTTTTAAATGGCTGTAAATCACTGTTTCAGTTAATTACTGGATGCAGCAATAAGGCGGGGTTCACATAACTGCTTAGGTTTCTGTTCTTCAGATCTGTCAGAAGAAGAGAGAAATAACAGTGAAATAAACAAAAAATGTATCCTTTATTTTAAGCATGCGTTATGTTTAGTTATGCATATTTTGCATCTGTGTTAGCCATTTCCGTCTGAGATCCGTTATTTTAGCTAGAAAAAAAAAAATTCACGTAGGACTTTTTTTCCATGTACAATAGTGGCGTAACGTGCACCTGTACTCTATATATAGAGTCACCAGATCTCAACCCAATAGAGCATCTTTGGGATGTGGTGGAACGGGAGCTTCGTGCCCTGGATGTGCATCCCTCAAATCTCCATCAACTGCAAGATGCTATCCTATCAATATGGGCCAACATTTCTAAAGAATGCTATCAGCACCTTGTTGAATCAATGCCACGTAGAATTAAGGCAGTTCTGAAGGCAAAAGGGGGTCCAACACCGTATTAGTATGGTGTTCCTAATAATTCTTTAGGTGAGTGTATGTCATGTGTGGAACCATGCCAGCTGACAATACCCACTAAATAGAACCACACATGTAGTATAGAAAAATATCTTTATTACATATAATCATATAAACTCGATATTATACAAAAAATACAATATAGAATCCCCGGGTGAGAGCTATAGAGCAAAAAATGCCCCCCCCCCCCCCCCCACACACACACACACACAACACACACACACACACACAAACACAATAAACCTATTTAGGCTCCATTCACACGTCCGCAATTTCGTTCTGCATTTTGCGGAACGGAATTGCGGACCCATTCATTCCTATGGGGCAGCATGATGTGCTGCCCGGACACGGAATTGCGGGTCCGCACTTCCGTTCCGCAAAAAAATAGAACATGTCCTATTCTTGAACAGGCATATTCTATTAGTGCCGGCAATGTGCGGTCCGCAAAATGCAGAACGCACATTACCGCTTTCCGTGTTTTGCGGATCCGCAGCTCCGTGTATCCGCAAAACACATTGCGGACGTGTGAATGGAGCCTTAACAGGTAATATATGCACACCAACAGGTAACACATAGTAAAGTGCTAATGCTATAGGGCAGGCATCCTCAAACTGCGGCCCTCCAGCTGTTGCAAAACTACAACTCCCAGCATGCCCAAACAGCCTACAGCAGGGCATTGTGGGAGTTGTAGTTTTACAACAGCTGGAGGGCCGCAGTTTGAGGATGCCTGCTATAGAGTATGATGCAGTCATCTATGGCCGGTCAGTATAAAAAGTCCAATACTCATCTCACATAGCCAGGGCACACCCAGGGTCCCACATAGAATATGGTCCAAACTACGTGGCTCTAACTTAGGGAAATCCCAGTACGTGTCACTAACAGCAGTCAGAGTGATATGGACAACCCAACACACTACCCAACATACACAAATGATATACTGACCCTGGTATCCGTGGGGAGGGAGAAGGAGGACGACTCCCTGACATACGTTTCGCCTTAGCTTTATCCAAGGGAATGACATCACTGAGTTGCTACCCACAGTATAAACCCAGCACACAACTGGGATCACTCCGCAATTATTAGTTCCCTCATATCCAAAACTATCCATGGAGAGAGGGGGTGTGCACATAGGGCCGGGCTTCCCATCATCATCATCCCGCCCACTCAATTCACAAGGTGTCCACCAATAGCCGCGGGAGACACGGCACCAGCCGAGTGCATAGTTCCGGCCACATGACCCTGCAACGCAATACATCACGTGACCGGTCACATGCCGATGCATCAGCCAGCACAGCGATCCCTCATCCAAGCAGGGGGGCGGACATACCTACAGGTCAGTGTGATGTTAGAAATCATGACACCATAAATAATAACCAATCACATGATCGCAGATTGTCGAGGGGCTCCTCCATCGTGCAAATACCCCAATCTACAACCATAAAATATATAATCAATGACTCCTTGTCCATAAATAAATATACATATGGAGCATAAAATATACACAGGTGTATGTATTAAAGAAAGAAAGAAATAATAAATTATACATCCGTGATTAATCACCATATCTGTTGAACATATATTCCCTTACGTCCTAACCAGTGGCACAGATGGAGTATTCTGCCCCTGTGGACTGGTTAGGACAGGTGGAAGTTTTAATGAAATTAAACAAACACATACACACACCCTCCCTCCCACAATAAAGAGGTGGCGTGACCCCCAGGCCCTTGTGTTTTTTTCTGTCCTTTGGACAGCTAGGACGGGTGGTCCCCTCCCCTGTTTCGGCGGAGGAGGTTGTTGTAGCTTGGCCGGGTTGGATCATTTGATTCGAACCCTGCCTATGTTGGGACCGTAGGTCGGGCACTCACCAGTTTGCTGTGCTCCTGCGTCGGCTTCCCCATGCGGCTGTAGCGGTGTCTGCATGTTCTGCTTGGCGCCGCCATCTTGGGGAAGTGATGTCAGGTGACGTCACTTCCCTCCTCAGCCTTGCCGATAGCAGGCCGCGTTTAAATGTCTTTTCATTTGATTTATGCGGGGCATTGTTTCATATTTTAGCTTTAGGGGCAAGTTGCACTACAATTTATTTCCTATAGGGTCCTGTATAGGGCAAATTTAATTCAGGTTTCTTATAAGAGGGAGGACAACCCGGTGGCAATATTTGTACTGTCAATCCCATGGAGGTTCAGGCTGGCCTACATCTTCCCTCCAATTTCCTTGATACCAAGGGTCTTGATGAAAATCAGGCAGGACCAAGCGTCAGTCATCGCCATCATTCCATACTGGCCAAAGAGAGCTTGGTTTACCCAACTCTTCCAGATGAGTCGGGGTAAATTTTGGAGGCTTCCCCCAGAGAGAGTACTGGTGTCGGTGGACACTTAGATCTCCTCAAATCTTCAAATGTTCAACCTGACGGCCTGGAGGTTGATCAGTCCCTTCCAAGGATAGAAGGTCTTTCGGGGTCTGTCTTGAGAACCTTAGAGCTCTCCAGATCGGAAGTTACTAATAAGTCCTACTCAAGGATTTGGAGGATTTTTTCATCATGGTGTTCTATGCGTCAGCAGTCATCCACTGAAGCTTCCATTCCGGCAATTCTTCAGTTTTTGCAAGACGGGCTGGACAAGGGGCTGTCCCCTTCTACCCTCAAAGTGCAGGTTTCAGCAATTTCAGCCGGTCTCAACAGGTCTATTTCTCAAGAGCCCCTTATTAAGAGGTTCCTGAAGGGAGCTTCAAGATTAAAGCCTACAGTGATTAGACCGGTCCCTGTTTGGGATTTATCGGTCGTGCTCAGGGGGTTATCATCTCCCCCCTTTGAGTCCCTAGAGGAGGTGGAATTCAAGTTCCTTACCTGGAAGATCACCTTTTTGTTGGCCATTACCTCTGCAAAGCGAGTTGGGGAACTCCAAGCTTTTTCCGCGTTTGAACCTTATACTAGGTTCCTCCAAGATCGGGTACTACTCAGATTTCTGCCTACCTTTATTCCAAAGGTGCCTTCTTTTGACAACATTAACCAGGTGATTTCCCTGCCGACTTTGGCTCCACCCCCCTCCTCTGAGAAAAGAGGGCTTCATACCCTCGACCTTTTGAGATGTCTTAGGATTTACCTGGAACGCTCCAAGGTATTTAGGAGAGATGAAAAACTCCTTATCCTCTTTTCCGGTACCCACAAGGGATGGAAAGCCTGTAAGCCCTCCATCAGTCGATGGATTAAAGAGGCAATTCGGGAGTCCTATATGTCTCAGGGCTCGGAGCCTCCTGAGTTTGTAAGAGCCCACTCCACTCGGGCAGTGGCCACTTCGTTTGCAGAGAGAAGCTCGATTCCATTGGATGTGATCTGTAAGTCGGCTTCTTGGAGTTCTCACTCCACCTTTATCTCACACTATAGAGTGGATTCTAGAATTCATAGCTATTCCTCATTTGGCCGGACAGTATTAGCTTCCGCCAGGCATGAGGACCCTCCCATGGGGGTTTCTTCTTGCTAAATCCCCATCTGTGCCACTGGTTAGGACGTAAGGGAATCGTTAATTTCTAACGATAATTTGTTTTCTCTTAGTCCTAACAGTGGCACACAAATATCCCCCCCCCCCCCCCCTTAGTTATACTTTAAAGTTGTTATTTTTCTACTTGTAACTACACAAGGGCCTGGGGGTCACGCCACCTCTTTATTGTGGGAGGGAGGGTGTGTGTATGTGTTTGTTTAATTTCATTAAAACTTCCACCTGTCCTAACCAGTCCACAGGGGCAGAATACCCCATCTGTGCCACTGTTAGGACTAAGGGAAAAAAATTATTGTTAGAAATTAACGATTAGACACACAGACCATGAATAGACGAAAAGATGACTAGAATTAATATATACCATATAAATTAGTGTTATGCTGGGGTACCTCTACAGTTATTGCGGTCACCCTAAAACCTATGGAACGGGACGTCCATTAATTGTGCTTAATAGGGCACATTAGTTAGTGATAAAACTGAATAAATACGACAATCAAGAGGAGGAGAGACAGCATGTATCCTCCTATCCACAATCGTGAGAACTCCAGCGAGTCCTACTCAAGCTTATAAACCTACAACCATATTCAACATGATATTGATAAAATAAATGACAATATATTATAAGACAAGACCAAAAAAGATTGGATAATAAGTAAAAGAGTGAAAATCACACCCAACAGTGAAAGTGCCATAGTGCAAAATAAAATGCTCGTGCCATGCAGTGCTCATACACAGAATGTATTTATATATATATATGTACAAATCAAACAAACATAATAAATGATTAAGCCCATCCGAGCGTAGTTGATAGTGTCCCGATCCATAAAAGTTCCATCAGCTGTATCACCACCCAAACTGGGCCAAAAGAATCAGAGTCACTCTTATGGTCAATAGATATGCCCAATTTCATTTCCCTAAGGTAATAATCCACCACCAGATGAAAGTTGTTCTTCTCCACGTATACAGTGCCTTGCAAAAGTATTCACGCGCCTTGACTTTTTTCGTATTTTGGTGCCTCACAACCTGGAATTAACATGGATTGTTTGAGGATTTGCATAATTTAATTTACAGAACATGCCCACAACTTTGAAGATTTTTTTTTATTTATTTTTTAATTGTGAAGCAAACAACAAATAGGACAAAATAACAGAAAAAGTCAATGTGCATAAGTATTCACCCCCTAAAGTCAAAACTTTGTAGAGCCACCTTTTGTGGCAATCACAGCCACGTCGCTTTGGATAAGCCTCTATGAGCTTGCCACATCTTACCACTGGGATTTTTGCCCATTCCTCCTTTCAAATCTGCTCCAGCTCCTTCAAGTTGGATGGTTTGCGCTTGTGAACAGCTATCTTTAAGTCTAATCACAGATTTTCTATTGAAATGAGATCTGGGCTTTGACTAGGCCATTCCAACACATTTACATGTTTCCCCTTAAACCACTCAAGTGTTGCTTTAGCAGTGTGTTTTTAGGGTCATTGTCCTGCTGGAATGTGAACCTCCGTCCTAGCCTCAAATCACGCGCAGAGTGGTACAGGTTTTACTCAAGAATATTATAACCAAAAAAGACCAAGCAATAACCCCAAAGAAAGTTTGAAAACCACTCATATAAAATATATGCAGATTTATTAATACATAAAATATACACAAAAATAACTTAAGGCACACGGTCATGGGAAGACGGGGAACCCCGTGTAGCGGGGAAATAATCCCCACCCTCGCATGTACCGTACTAACAAGGAGACGGACCAGAAAATCCCAAAATAGTCAGCCACACACAATGGGTCCAATGTAAATTACCCAAGAATGACATATAACTAGATATTTGCTCAAGAATATCCCTGTATTTAGCACCATCCATCTTTCCCTTAACTCTGACCAGTTTCCCAGTCCCGGCTGCAGAAAAACATCCCCACAGCATGATGCTGCCACCACCATGTCTCACTGTGGGGATGGTGTTCTTTGGGTGATGTGATGTGTTGGGTTTGCTCCAGACATAGCGTTTTCTTTGATGGCCGAAAAGTTCAATTTTAGTCTCATCAGACCAGAGCACCTTCCTCCATACATTTTGGGAGTCACCCACATGCCTTTTCGCAAACTCACAACGTGCCTTTTTGTTTTTAGCTAAAAGAAATGGCTTTCTTCTGGCCACTCTGCCATAAAGCCCAACTCTATGGAGCTTACGGCTTATTGTCGTCCTATGTACAGATACTCCAGTCTCTGCTGTGGAACTCTGCAGCTCCTCCAGGGTTACCTTAGGTCTCTGTGCTGCCTCTCTAATTAATGCCCTCCTTGCCCAGTCTGTGAGTTTTGGTGGGCGGCCGTCTCTTGGAAGGTTTGCTATTGTGCCATGTTCTTTCCATTTGGTTATGATAGATTTGATGGTGCTCCTGGGGATCATCAAAGATTTGGATATTTTTTTATAACCTAACCCTGACTTGTACTTCTCAACAACATTGTCCCTTACTTGTTTGGAGAGTTCCTTGGTCTTCATGGCAGTGTTTGGTTAGTGATGCCTCCACACAGGTGGACATCATTTCACTAATTATGTGACTTCTGAAGGTAATTGGTTGCGCCAGAGCTTTTTATGGGCTTCCTAACAAAGGGGGTGAATACATACAGTACAGACCAATTTTCTTTTTTCTATTTCTAAACAATAGTTTTATTTATATATTTTTCTCATTTCACTTCACCAACTTAGACTATTGTGTTGTGATCCATCACATAAAACTCAGATTAACAAAACATGAACTTAACCACCTCAGCCCCTAGTGCTTAAACACCCTGAAAGACCAGGCCACCTTTTACACTTCTGACCTACACTACTTTCACCGTTTATTGCTCGGTCATGCAACTTACCACCCAAATGAATTTTACCTCCTTTTCTTCTCACTAATAGAGCTTTCATTTGGTGGTATTTCATTGCTGCTGACATTTTTACTTTTTTTGTTATTAATCGAAATTTAACGATTTTTTTGCAAAAAAATGACATTTTTCACTTTCAGTTGTAAAATTTTGCAAAAAAAACGAGATCCATATAGAAATTTTGCTCTAAATTTATAGTTCTACATGTCTTTGATAAAAAAAAAATGTTTGGGTAAAAAAAAAATGGTTTGGGTAAAAGTTATAGCGTTTACAAACTATGGTACAAAAATGTGAATTTCCGCTTTTTGAAGCAGCTCTGACTTTCTGAGCACCTGTCATGTTTCCTGAGGTTCTACAATGGCCAGACAGTACAAACACCCCACAAATGACCCCATTTCGGAAAGTACACACCCTAAGGTATTCGCTGATGGGCATAGTGAGTTCATAGAACTTTTTATTTTTTGTCACAAGTTAGCGGAAAATGATGATTTTTTATTTATTTTTTTTCTTACAAAGTCTCATATTCCACTAACTTGTGACAAAAAATAAAAACTTCAATGAACTCACTATGCCCATCACGAAATACCTTGGGGTCTCTTCTTTCCAAAATGGGGTCACTTGTGGGGTAGTTATACTGCCCTGGCATTTTAGGGGCCCAAATGTGTGGTAAGGAGTTTGAAATCAAATTCTGTAAAAAATGACCTGTGAAATCCGAAAGGTGCTCTTTGGAATATGGGCCCCTTTGCCCACCTAGGCTGCAAAAAAGTGTCACACATCTGGTATCTCCGTACTCAGGAGAAGGTGGGGAATGTGTTTTGGGGTGTCATTTTACATATACCCATGCTGGGTGAGATAAATATCTTGGTCAAATGCCAACTTTGTATAAAAAAATGGGAAAAGTTGTCTTTTGCCAAGATATTTCTCTCACCCAGCATGGGTATATGTAAAATGACACCCCAAAACACATTCCCCACCTTCTCCTGAGTACGGAGATACCAGATGTGTGACACTTTTTTGCAGTCTAGGTGGGCAAAGGGGCCCATATTCCAAAGAGCACCTTTCGGATTTCACAGGTCATTTTTTGCAGAATTTGATTTCAAACTCCTTACCACACATTTGGGCCCCTAGAATGCCAGGGCAGTATAACTACCCCACAAGTGACCCCATTTTGGAAAGAAGAGACCCCAAGGTATTCGCTGATGGGCATAGTGAGTTCATGGAAGTCTTTATTTTTTGTCACAAGTTAGTGGAATATGAGACTTTGTATGAAAAAAAAAAAAAAAAAAATCTGCATTTTCCACTAACTTGTGACAAAAAATAAAAAATTCTAGGAACTCGCCATGCCCCTCACGGAATACCTTGGGGTGTCTTCTTTCCAAAATGGGGTCACTTGTGGGGTAGTTATACTGCCCTGGCATTTTCCAGGGGCCCTAATGTGTGGTAAGTAGGTAAATGACCTGTGAAATCCTAAAGGTGCTCTTTGGAATGTGGGCCCCTTTGCCCACCTAGGCTGCAAAAAAGTGTCACACATGTGGTATCGCCGTATTCAGGAGAAGTTGGGGAATGTGTTTTGGGGTGTCATTTTACATATACCCTTGCTGGGTGAGAGAAATATCTTGGCAAAAGACAACTTTTCCCATTTTTTTAGACAAAGTTGGCATTTGACCAAGATATTTATCTCACCCAGCATGGGTATATGTAAAATGACACCCCAAAACACATTCCCCACCTTCTCCTGAGTACGGCGATACCAGATGTGTGACACTTTTTTGCAGCCTAGATGCGCAAAGGGGCCCAAATTCCTTTTAGGAGGGCATTTTTAGACATTTGGATACCAGACTTCTTCTCACGCTTTGGGGCCCCTAGAATGCCAGGGCAGTATAAATACCCCACATGTGACCCCATTTTGGAAAGAAGACACCCCAAGGTATTCAATGAGGGGCATGGCGAGTTCATAGAAATTTTTTTTTTTTGGCACAAGTTAGCGGAAATTTATATTTTTAATTTTTTTCTCACAAAGTCTCCCATTCCGCTAACTTGGGACAAAAATTTCAATCTTTCATGGACTCAATATGCCCCTCACGGAATACCTGGGGGTGTCTTCTTTCCGAAATGGGGTCACATGTGGGGTATTTATACTGCCCTGGCATTCTAGGGGCCCTAAAGCGTGAGAAGAAGTCTGGAATATAAATGTCTAAAAAATTTTACGCATTTGGTTTCCGTGAGGGGTATGGTGAGTTCATGTGAGATTTTATTTTTTGACACAAGTTAGTGGAATATGAGACTTTGTAAGAAAAAAAAAAAAAAATTCCGCTAACTTGGGCCAAAAAAATGTCTGAATGGAGCCTTACAGAGGGGTGATCAATGACAGGGGGGTGATCAATGACAGGGGAGTGATCAATGACAGGGGGGTGATCAATGACAGGGGGGTGATCAGGGAGTCTATATGGGGTGATAACCACAGTCATTGATCACGCCCGTGTAAGGCTTCATTCAGACGTCCGTATGCGTTTTGCGGATCCGATCCATCTATCAGTGGATCCGTAAAAATCATGCGGACGTCTGAATGGAGCTTTACAGGGGGGTAATCAATGACAGGGAGGTAATCAATGACAGGGGGGTGATCAGGGAGTCTATATGGGGTGATCACCACAGTCATTGATCACGCCCCTGTAAGGCTTCATTCAGACGTCCGTATGCGTTTTGCGGATCCGATCCATCTATCAGTGCATCCGTAAAAATCATGCGGACATCTGAATGGAGCTTTACAGGGGGGTAATCAATGACAGGGGGGTGATCAGGGAGTCTATATGGGGTGATCACCACAGTCATTGATCATGCCCCTGTAAGGCTTCATTCAGACGTCCGGATGCGTTTTGCGGATCCGATCCATCCATCAGTGGATCCGTAAAAATCATGCGGACGTCTGAATGGAGCTTTACAGGGGGGTAATCAATGACAGGGGGGTAATCAATGACAGGGGGGTGATCAGGGAGTCTATATGGGGTGATCACCACAGTCATTGATCACGCCCCTGTAAGGCTTCATTCAGACGTCCGGATGCGTTTTGCGGATCCGATCCATCTATCAGTGCATCCGTAAAAATCATGCGGACATCTGAATGGAGCTTTACAGGGGGTTGATCAATGACAGGGGGGTGATCACCACAGTCATTGATCATGCCCCTGTAAGGCTTCATTCAGACGTCCGGATGCGTTTTGCGGATCGGATCCATCTAGCAGTGCATCCGTAAAAATCATGCGGACATCTGAATGGAGCTTTACAGGGGGGTAATCAATGACAGGGGGGTGATCAGGGAGTCTATATGGGGTGATCACCACAGTCATTGATCATGCCCCTGTAAGGCTTTATTCAGACGTCCGGATGCGTTTTGCGGATCGGATCCATCTATCAGTGCATCCGTAAAAATCATGCGGACATCTGAATGGAGCTTTACAGGGGGGTAATCAATGACAGGGGGGTGATCACCACAGTCATTGATCATGCCCCTGTAAGGCTTCATTCAGACGTCCGGATGCGTTTTGCGGATCGGATCCATCTATCAGTGCATCCGTAAAAATCATGCGGACATCTGAATGGAGCTTTACAGGGGGGTAATCAATGACAGGGGGGTGATCACCACAGTCATTGATCATGCCCCTGTAAGGCTTCATTCAGACGTCCGGATGCGTTTTGCGGATCGGATCCATCTATCAGTGCATCCATAAAAATCATGCGGACATCTGAATGGAGCTTTACAGGGGGGTGATCAGGGAGTCTATATGGGGTGATCACCACAGTCATTGATCATGCCCCTGTAAGGCTTCATTCAGACGTCCGGATGCGTTTTGCGGATCGGATCCATCTATCAGTGCATCCGTAAAAATCATGCGGACATCTGAATGGAGCTTTACAGGGGGGTGATCAGGGAGTCTATATGGGGTGATCACCACAGTCATTGATCATGCCCCTGTAAGGCTTCATTCAGACGTCCGGATGCGTTTTGCGGATCCGATCCATCTATCAGTGGATCCGTAAAAATCATGCGGACGTCTGAATGGAGCTTTACAGGGGGGTAATCAATGACAGGGGGGTGATCAGGGAGTCTATATGGGGTGATCACCACAGTCATTGATCACGCCCCTGTAAGGCTTCATTCAGACGTCCGGATGCGTTTTGCGGATCCGATCCATCTATCAGTGGATCCGTAAAAATCATGCGGACATCTGAATGGAGCTTTACAGGGGGGTGATCAATGACAGGGGGGTAATCAATGACAGGGGGGTGATCAGGGAGTCTATATGGGGTGATCAGGGGTGATCAGGGGCTAATAAGGGGTTAATAAGTGACGGGGGGGGGGGGGGTAGTGTAGTGTAGTGGTGCTTGGTGCTACTTTACTGAGCTACCTGTGTCCTCTGGTGGTCGATCCAAACAAAGGGGACCACCAGAGGACCAGGTAGCAGGTATATTAGACGCTGTTATCAAAACAGCGTCTAATATACCTGTTAGGGGTTAAAAAAAAACACATCTCCAGCCTGCCAGCGAACGATCGCCGCTGGCAGGCTGGAGATCAACTCTCTTACCTTCCGTTCCTGTGAGCGCGCGCGCCTGTGTGCGCGCGTTCACAGGAAATCTCGGCCATCGCGAGATGACGCGTATATGCGTATATGCGCTGCCACCTCCGGAACGCGATCCTGCGTTAGGCGGTCCGGAGGTGGTTAAAGGGAACCTGTCACCTCTACTATGCTACCCTCACTGAGCGTTTCTAAATGTTCATTGTGTTACCCTAAACATATAAATTACACTTTTAATTTGATTTGCAGACGAATCAATAAGTATTATGCATTTTTGTACTTCCCGCCTTTTATGCAAATTAACATAAAACAATCATATCTTACTTGTGTGACCAGAGAAGAGTCATATTTTCAAGCTCTGACTCATCTCAGGTTAATTTGCATATGTATCAAATTGTTTTTTTTACACAACAAAAGCACACAGAGCTATGGGGACTGGGTATTGCGGATGTGCTAGCGGCCATCTAGCAACCCATGTCCTCAGCTCTATACACAAAATCCAGGTGACAGGTTCCCTTTAAGGCTTATTATGTAACAAAATACGAAAAAAGTCAAGGGGGTGAATACTTTTGCAAGGCACTGTATATGTCCCGACACTCAAACCCCCTACTGTGGGTACAAAAAATAAATATCATTAATCTCACCGATTACTCATCACAGAGGCGCAACTCAAATAATATATGTCCATAACAATACCCAAAATACTATATAACATCTGTTAAAATCACATTAAAAACAGTGATACTTACTCAAGGCGACGATCCGGAACAAAGGAGCAAGAGCCAAAACTGAACCCCAAGATTACAAAAAAGGTACAAAGCTATTGCCCTCATTTAATCCATATGGTGAAACAGTGTTCAAGAGAAAAATCCATTTAGTTTCCTTCTGGGCAAGGATTCTCTTCCCCTTCCCCCGAGGAGAGATGATCATATCTATGGCTTCCGTCAATCATTGTATGCCAGGAAACTTTGTGCAGTGGGTGCTCCAGAGTTACTGAATACCCTGTGCCAGGTGGAGGTGGAAGACACTCCAGCGGGGGCTCTGTTGGACTCAGGGAGTCTGGTGATCCTGGTAAGGGCTCCCCTGGTACAAAGTCATGAGTATACTGGCCGTAAAGTCGGAGTCATGTGTATACATGGGGACTATCCTACTGCTATGGTGTTTCTGTCCACGGTTTCCGGCCGGTGGACCCACGAGGTGGCTGTCGCAACCTGTCTACACTATGAACTTATAATAGGGAGAGACTTCTCGGGCTACCCGGCACTGTGGCCTGTTCCGAGAGTGACTGATACCCATGAGACAGGTGTAACCCTAGCAGAGTGGCTTGGCTCAGGGAGGAGAAGGGCCAGCGGTAGGGGTGACCGGCAATTCAGTGGAAGAGGAGGAGACAACCCCGCTAAGTGCAATGGTGGGAGACCTGGAGGACTTACCGCCAGGTCCTGAGCTAGCAGACAATGTCTCTGGGGATAATTTCGGTACTGCACAACACTGAGATCCAATCCTATCCCGAGCCTGGGAAAATGTATTAATGGTAGATGGTGAACCACAACAACCAGGGGCAGAGACGGTGTTCCAGTGGCGTAGGGATCGCCATAGCAACCATAGCAGTGGCTATGGGGCCCTACGCCACTAGGGGGCCTGTCCGACCGCATTCAAATTATTATTTTTTTTTTTTTATTAACACACACAGACACTACACACAGGCAGCCAGGAGGTGGCGTAACTACCGGGGAAGCAGCTGCTTCGGGGCCCGACAGTTTATTTTCAAGTTAGTTAAATATCGATGTCTTACTGTTCAGGGCCCCTTCACAGCAGCGGTCTTAATGTTCCCTCCCTAATGTGCTCTAATCTTACTGTATATACTAAAGTCTCCTGATGTGTCTGGGATTCAAACCCACAACCTCCAATGTATCAGTGTATCAGAGGCAAAGCATTAACCCTCACAGCCATAAAGAAGGCATTGCAACTGACTGAAAAAATTTGACACTTCTACTGTTATAGCTGGCTAAGTGTACATCTATACACATGACAGCTGCCCCAACACACCCAGCACTGCTATATCTCTATATGACAGCTATCCCAGCACACTCAGCTCTGCTATATCTCTATATATGAGCAGCTATGTGTATAGATGTACACTTAGCCAGCTATAACAGTAGAAGTCTCATAATTTTTCAGTCAGCAGCAAGGCAGCTGTTATGGTCTTGAGGGTAGGTGCTCTGCCTCTGATACAGAAGGTCGTGGGTTCGAATCCCAGCAGAAACCTTTTCTGAAATACAAGCAGTGACTCCATATATGGACATACAGGGAGGGACACAGGAAGAGGCTGCATCGCATCGCTGACATGGAGGTAAGTAGAAGTGTTTATTTTTATTTTTTTTAATACCCGACTGTTACTGCCATGGGGGGAGCGGGGGGGGGGGGGGGGCACTTGATACTGGCACATGGGGGGAGGGGGGTTGGCACCTGACCTGATACTGGCACCTGGGGGGGGGGGGGGGGGGGTTGGCACCTGATACTGGCACATGGGGGGGGGGGGAGAGAGAGGCACCTGATACTGTGGATGGCACTGTTCAGGGGAGGGGGATCTGTGTATGGCACTATTTAGGGGAGTGTGGATGGCACTGTGGATGGCACTGTTCAGGGGAGGGGGATCTGTGTATGGCACTATTTAGGGGAGTGTGGATGGCACTGTGGATGGCACTATTTAGGGGAGGGGGGATCTGTGGATGGCACTATTTAGGGGAGAGGGATCTGTGGATGGCACTATTTAGGGGAGAGGGATCTGTGGATGGCACTATTTAGGGGAGAGGGATCTGTGGATGGCACTATTTAGGGGAGGGGGGATCTGTTGATGGCACTATTTAGGGGAGGGGGGGATCTGTGGATGGCACTATTTAGGGGAGGGGGGATCTGTTGATGGCACTATTTAGGGGAGGGGGATCTGTGTATGGCACCATTTAGGGGAGGGGGATCTGTGGATGGCACCATTTAGGGGAGAGGGATCTGTGGATGGCACTATTTAGGGGAGAGGGATCTGTGGATGGCACTATTTAGGGGAGAGGGATCTGTGTATGGCACTGTTTAGGGGAGGGGGATCTGTGGATGGCACTATTTAGGGGAGGGGTGATCTGTTGATGGCACTATTTAGGGGAGGGGATCTGTGTATGGCACTATTTAGGGGAGGGGGAACTGTGGATGGCACTATTTAGGGGAGGGGGGATCTGTGGATGGCACTATTTAGGGGAGGGGGATCTGTGGATGGCACTATTTAGGGGAGGGGGGATCTGTGGATGGCACTATTTAGGGGAGGGGGGATCTGTGGATGGCACTATTTAGGGGAGGGGGGATCTGTGGATGGCACTATTTAGGGGAGGGGGGATCTGTGTATGGCACTATTTAGGGGAGAGGGATCTGTTGATGGCACTATTTAGGGGAGGGGGATCTGTGGATGGCACTATTTAGGGGAGGGGGGATCTGTTGATGGCACTATTTAGGGGAGGGGGATCTGTGGATGGCACTATTTAGGGGAGGGGGGATCTGTGGATGGCACTATTTAGGGGAGGGGGATCTGTGGATGGCACTATTTAGGGGAGGGGGGATCTGTGGATGGCACTATTTAGGGGAGGGGGGATCTGTGGATGGCACTATTTAGGGGAGGGGGGATCTGTGGATGGCACTATTTAGGGGAGGGGGGATCTGTGTATGGCACTATTTAGGGGAGGGGGATCTGTTGATGGCACTATTTAGGGGAGGGGGATCTGTGGATGGCACTATTTAGGGGAGGGGGATCTGTGGATGGCACAGAGGGGGGGGGGGCCCATAATTTTTTTTTGCTATGGGGCCCATGCATTTCTAGCTACGCCCCTGCGGTGTTCCCCTGTTTTGTGGTTCATCAGGGTATGTTGTATCGTTTAAACCAGCTGCGAGGTGAATCCATTGAACAATTGGTGGTGCCCCAGGCTTATCGCAAACTTGTGTTAGAGTTACCACCAGCATGTTCTCGGGGGTCATCTGGGAATGCAGAAGACACAGGACCAGATATTACAACGGTTTTACTGGCCCAGTGTGTTTAAGGAGGTTTACGAGTTCTGTAAGTCTTGCCCGACTTGCCAGGCAACTAGCCCCCAGCACCTTTTCCGCAGTCCCTTGGTACCTCTCCCGATCATCGAGGAACCATTTGAGCGAATCGCTATGGACCTAGTAGGCCCAGTACCGAAGTCTGCTAGGGGACACTGTACGGAAGACAGCCCGCGGCTGGGCTTGCTTGGGGAAGATTTTCCGGCTCCTCTGTCTGATGAAAGGGAAGCGGTTGCCACAATAAAAATTGCTGACAGCCTCTCCTCTAAACAGGCTCAGGAGACCAGGGAGTTCGTTAGTCGGAACACGGATGTGTTCTCGGAACTCCCTGGATGCACTTCCGCAATCCAACATGACATTGTCACTGAGCCTCAGGCAAAAGACTGGTTAAAGACATACCGGGTACCCGAGGCTCGGCGAAAAGCCATCTTGGAGGAAGTGCAGCCCATACTGCGGCTAGACGTCATTGGGGAATCTAAAAGTGAGTGGGCCAGTCCTATAGTCTTAATTCCCAAGCCAGACGGGATGTTACAATTTTTGGAAGTTGAACGAAATATCTAAATTCGATAAATATCCCATGCCTCAGGTAGATGAACTTATTGAGAGGTTAGGCCAAGCCAGGTATTTTTCTGTTTTGGACCTCACCAAAGGTTACTGGCAGGTACCCTTGACGGAGGCTGCCAAAGAGAAAACTGCCTTCATCACACCAGAGAGGCTGTACCAATATAAGTTATTACCCTTTGGCCTGCATGGTGCCCCCGCCACTTTTCAACGTCTAATGGATATTGTACTTCGTCCACATCGGCGGTATGCCTCGGCCTACCTGGACGATATTATCATTTACAGTACCGACTGGGAAAGTCACCTGCCCAAAGTACAGGCCGTAGTGGACTCCCTTCGAAAGGCGGGAGTAACAGCTAACCCAAAGAAATGTGCGATAGGGTTAGAGGAGACTAAATACCTTGGGTATGTCATTGGGCGCAGAGTCATCAAACCCCAAGTAAACAAAATAGAGGCGATACGGAATTGGCCCGACCTGTCACCTCTAGACAAGTAAAGTCGTTCCTGGGAATGGTGGGCTATTATATGCGGTTTGTTCCCCATTTTGCCACTTTAGCGGCTCTGTTGACAGGGCTCTTGAAGGGTCGGAAGGCCGTGCTGGAATAACCAGGCGGAAGAGGCTTTCTCCGCTTTGAAGTCGGCCCTGTGTGGGTCCCCGGTTTTGGTGACGCCCGACTTCAAGAGGGAGTCTGTGGTACAGACTGATGCCTGTGAAGTAGGCCTCAGAGCTGTACTCTCTCAGGAAACCAATGAGGAGGAGCATCCTGTTGTTTTCCTGAGCCGCAAACTTACCCCAGCGGAGACCCGGTACAGTATATTGGAGAGAGAGTGCCTGGCCATGAAGTGGGAACTCAAGTCTCTCCGCTATTATCTGTTGGGGAGAAAGTTCCGTCTTGTGACCGACCACTCCCCTCTCAAGTGGATGAGCCAGGCCAAGGAGAGGAATGCTCTGGTCACCAGGTGTTTCTTGTCTCTACAGAACTTTAAATTCTCCATGGAACATAGGGCAGGCAGGTTACAGAAAAATGCAGATGCCCTGTCCCAGGTACATTGTCTGGCAAGTGTTCACCCCCTCAGAGTTGAACAAAGGGGGGAGGTATGTAGGAGGGCGCAAGGGTCCGTCATTTACAGAAGGTACGTGTTGCCGAGATTCCTGGTCTCGGTGAGATAAGAACCGGTAATTTCATGTGTCAGCAGCAGCTAGTGCTGGCTGACACTGTTGTTTTACTTAGTATGGCTGTAAAGCTGATCCGGGCTGGTTCTTATTGGGAGCAGCCAAACAGCAGGGGGAGGGGGGCTGTTCACAAGGTTTCCAGGTCGGGTTTTGGGCTGGGCTAAAAAAAAAACAGGCAACAGTCTCAGCTGGGTGGAATTGATCCTCCATCTGACAGTGGAGCTCTGTCAGGCTCTGCTTTGGGACCTAAACATTTGGTACCGTGCTGGAGAACCACAGGCTGGGAATCAGGTGCCCTAAAGCCTGCTGTGGATGGCTGTGGACTGCCGTGGATAAAACAGCCTGCCAGGTGACATCTTTGTTCTGTGGACTTTGTGCTGTGTGAATTACACCAGGACTCTGCAAAGTGTTTGTTTTACTTGTTTCCTTTTGTGTGAATAAACACTGAACTTTTGCTTTACTACCGTGTTCTTGCCTCTGTACTGCATCCGCTTACCCTGTCTACCAGAGAAAATCCCTACACCAGTAATAAACCGAATATCATCCATCTCCTCCTTTTCTCTCTTCTTATGGAGGAGATCCGATCTCTTGGAGCTGTGGGCTCTCCAATACCCTACCTCGATCGTTCCACTTCCATACCCTCTTTCCTGGAATCTCAGGCGGAGATCCTCTGCCTGGGTTTCAAAGGTCTGTTTCCTGGTGGACACCTGACCATATTGGGAGGGTGTACAGGGACTGTGGGTCCCCCTTCCCCTTTTCCTAGGTCCCCTATCCTTGTTATAGGGCCCCATTCGTTTGGGTTAAGGTTCTGGTGCATTGGGGGTTAATGGTTGCATCCTGCCGGCAGGAAGGGGCGTGCTGCTGAGTGCCCCTTTATAAGGCTCTGCGTCCCCTCCCTCTTCCTCTTTGCAGAGGCGCTGTGTCCCTCCCTCCCTATTGTTTGGATACGAGGTTTATGTTGGTGGGTTTTTGGTCATGTAGGTCTTGTTAATTGGAGCATCCTATTAAGTCACAGCTGGCGGCTGGTAAAGAGAAGTTGGTTACTGAGCAGGTGAACTGGCGTAATCCGCCCGCTGGGAGTCCAGCGGCTGGCGGATCGCACGGGCTCAGCTATGGTTATGTGTAGTGTACGGGGACTGTAATGCCCGTCACTACAAAAGTGTCACTTGGTGTGCTGTCGTCCCCCCTTATTTATGGGGAAGTTGGTATATGTCATTTTTATAAATTGTCATGTAATGTAATGTTATGTATTTCCCTGTTACTGTGACACTTGCATGTACAGGCCTGCTAGGGGTGTCATTCCAGCTTCTAGTCACTAGAGGGAGCTAGGGAGCCCTAGTTTATATAAGGCCCAGTCAGGGAAGTGAGAGGGAGTCTAGTCTAGAGCTCAGAAGTTTCTAGAGCCTGGAGAAAGCAGAGAGAGAGACAGAGGCAAAACTCAAGAAAGCAAGAGGTACTCAAGATAACAGAGGAGGTACTTTATAAAGCTAAAACCAAGGATATACGCCAGAGTTAAGGTATTGGGCCTTGGAGAAGATTTGCTATGTTCCAGGATCAGTCAGAGATAGAGTGCAAGCTCCTGTACTGCAAGTCCTGTGTGTTTAACACTCTGTAGTCACCTTGCTCAATCTGTATTGCCTGCATCAACCGTATTGAAAAATCGACTGTATGCAAAGGAACTGCGCTTCCGTGAATGTCTCTATATTTAAAACTACTAAAGTTGGAGTTCTGTTTTAACATCACGGTGTTCCTCATTTATTCCTGCTATCAGCAAACGGCGTGCCACCGTTTAATTGGCACTGGCGTCACGAACATTTTCCTACCATCACCTGCCTATGCAGAGAGTCAGCCGTCTCAGGTTAGTGTCATTGCACTACTACACCCAGAAACTCTATTACACACAACTTGAGTACGCTGCATATGCCGTTTAAAGAATTAGCTGTGGCCGACTACCACCCAACAAAATTGTTAAATAAAAGTTATAAACGTGACAAGGTTGTCTGTGTCATTTGTGGTGGGAGGGCATGTCGGGGCCAAGGGTTAGATGGTTCCCTCACCCCTTCTCCTTTCCTGAAAGTGACTACCAACAGTCTTAAGCAGATTCTACCTAACCATAAAAAAATGACCCACTGGAATCCCCTTGATCAAATTCCCTGGATGTCCTGATCCTGCATGGAGTAATGAGTTTACCGACGTCTCCTTTCTATAAACGTCCGTTGTAATTGAACCTACTCCATTAACCTGTAAGCATATATCCAGGAACTCCACATTAGTACAGCTGGTCTTAAAGGTGAGCTTTATATTGAGGTCATTTTGATTCAACTGCTGAATAAAGATTCCAAATTCCTGTTCTGTCCCGTGCCATATAATCAGTATATCATCGATATAACGGCCCCAGTATTGGACCCTATTTGCTACTGGCAGGGGCAGGGCCGCTGATAGAAATCATGGGGCCCCGTACAGCATACATGACGGGGCCCCCTTCAGCTCCACCCCCTGATCCCTCCTTCAGCCACACCCCTGGCCCCGCCCTTGGCCCCTCCCCAGACGTCGCCTTGAAACAACATGCAGATTTGTCTACAAGTGATATTTATGGCGCTGGGGGGTCGTCTGTGAATGGCGCTGTTATGGAGGGGATCTGTGAATGGCACTGTTATGGAGGGGATCTGTGAATGGCACTGTTATGGAGGGGATCTGTGAATGGCACTGTTATGGAGGGGATCTGTGGATGGCACTGTTATGGAGGGGATCTGTGGATGGCACTGTTATGGAGGGGATCTGTGGATGGCACTGTTATGGAGGGGATCTGTGGATGGCACTGTTATGGAGGGGATCTGTGGATGGCACTGTTATGGAGGGGATCTGTGGATGGCACTGTTATGGAGGGGATCTGTGGATGGCACTGTTATGGGGGGATCTGTGGATGGCACTGTTATGGAGGGGATCTGTGGATGGCACTGTTATGGGGGGATCTGTGGATGGCACTGTTATAGAGGGGGATCTGTGGATGACACATACCGTATATAGCATCTTATGCTATGTGTCATCCACAGATACCCCTCCATAACAGTGCCATTCACAGATACCCTCCATAACAGTGCCATCCACAGATCCCCCCCATAACAGTCATCCACAGATCCCCCCATAACAGTGTCATCCACAGATCCCCCCATAACAGTGTCATCCACAGATCCCCCCCATAACAGTGTCATCCACAGATCCCCCTCCATAATGGTGCCATCCACAGATCCCCCCCATAAGTGTCATCCACAGACCCCCCGGCCCCCCCCCCATAAGTGTCATCCACATGACAGACCCCCCCCCCATAACAGTGCCATCCACGGATCCCCCGCCCTCCCTATAACAGTGCCGTCATGACGTCATCCATATAGATCCCCCCCCGCCACTCACAGTAGTATACATTAATAAATCGGTGCAGCCGTGCAGGCTGCAGACAGTAACTTTAATTTTAGCACAGGCACAGCGCTCATCTCTTTACTAAAATACTACCTTACATTCAGCTCCTGCCTCCTCCCTCCACCCTCCAGTAACAAGTGCGGGCTGCAGCGCTCACTCACTGACGTCACGCGCCTGCGCCGCCTAGTGGGAGGAGCAGGCGTGTGACGTCAGTGAGTGAGCGCCGCCCCCACACTGCCTGCTGTTACTGGAGCCAGCCCACTGACAGCAAAAAAATTAAAATGGCTCGGGAGTAGGGTTGCCACCTTTTCTTCAAGCCAAACCCGAACAGAAGGGAGGGAGGGCCCCCTTCCAGGCCCCGCCTCCAGCCACGCCCATGTCCCACCTCCAACCATGTCCCGTCTCCACCCTTGGTCGCTGTCGCACCGCGATCGTTACGCCCCTGATCCCACGCCTGTGCCGTCCCGTTTAGTATTCGGCGCAGGCGCGGGATTTACGGGACGAAGAGGAGAACTCGGACGTCAATCAACTGGACATGGGCGTGCCACTGCCAAAGGGTGAATAGACGGAGCCTCTAGGTGCTGCAGGAACGCCCTCATAGCACCTAGAGGCTCATTAGCATATGATAAGTCTTTATTTTAAGAGAACGGCGGCAGGCAGGGAGTTATGTACTGCTGACATCAGCACATCGCTAATGTCAGTCAGCTACATAACATAACGTTTTTTCTGATGATTGACAGATTCAGAAACCTGTTTAAAGGGCTTCTGTCACCCCACTAAACTCTTTTTTTTTTTTTTTTTCGGCTTCTTATAATCCCTATACTGCGATATATGAATACATAATGTTATTAGTCATTTTGGTTCAGTAGATAATGAATAAAACAGATTTTTATAATATGTAAATTACCTCTCTACCAGCAGGCAGGGCGGTTACTTGCTGGTAGCAGCCGCATCCTCCTATCATAATGACGCCCCCTCCTCATGTTGATTGACAGGGCCAGCGAACGCGATCGTCCTCTGGCTGGCCCTGTCTGCTATCAAGTTATTGCGCCTGCGCCGTAGCGGTCTTCAGTCGGCACAGGCGCACTGAGAGGAGGACGCTCGCTCGGCCGCTCCTTCCTCAATGTGCCTACACCAATGACGTCACATCTACACCCGGCGCAGGCGCACTGAGGAAGGAGCGGCCGAGCGAGCGTCCTCCTCTCAGTGCGCCTGTGCCGACTGAAGACCGCTACGGCGCAGGCGCAATAACTTGATAGCAGACAGGGCCAGCCAGAGGACGATCGCGTTCGCTGGCCCTGTCAATCAACATGAGGAGGGGGCGTCATTATGATAGGAGGATGCGGATGCTACCAGCAAGTAACCGCCCTGCCTGCTGGTAGACAGGTAATTTACATATTATAAAAATCTGTTTTATTCATTATCTACTGAACCAAAATGACTAATAACATTATGTATTCATATATTGCAGTATAGGGATTATAAGAAGGCAAAAAAAAAAAAAAATAGAGTTTAGTGGGGTGACAGAAGCCCACACTGTTACATACAATTACTCAATTCAAATGTTTTATATTTATACCTTTTTAGAAGTGAGTGACAGACTAGGACAGAGTCAGGACTCAGAGTCAGGACTGTCTTGGTCAGGTTGTCTGCAGGCAGGGCACAGTGGGCACTACATGGGCAGGCTCAGGCTGCTGGAGCTGGACTGGAGAGGAGAAGAAGAATGATTTCTCCCACGGAGCTCCCTGCCTCTCTCTCTGATGTCATCACTTCCTTATCAGAGAGAGGGAGGGAGGGACTAGGAGGCAGGGGAGGAGCGAGGGGAGGAGCCTGAACAGTGAGTGAACACAGCGCTGCCTGGCATCACTGTACTGTAGTGTGTAGACTGGAGGAGGGAGGAGGGAGGAGGGAGGAGGGAGGAGGGGAGGCTCGGGAGCGCTGCGCTCAGCTGATCACCCGGAGTGACAGCTTAAATATGCGATCGGAGTCTCGGTCGGACCACACTGCAGTTTGAATGAATAATCCTGTGCCCGGGTCTAAGAAAGGCTTGTACCCGGGCACAGGATTACAAACCCGGACTGTCCGGGTGAATCCTGGACGGGTGGCAACCCTACTCGGGAGTCGGCAGCCCGGGCCCCCCTGCCAGCCGGGCCCGGTACAACTGGGCCAGCTGTACTGGCCTATCAGCGGCCCTGGGCAGGGGATCAGTGATGAGTAGGGATGAGCGAACTCGAACTGTATAGTTTGGGTTCGTACCGAATTTTGGGGTGTCCTGACACGGACCCGAACCCGAACATTTTCGTAAAAGTCCGGGTTCGGGTTCGGTGTTCGGCGCTTTCTTGGCGCTTTTTGAAAGGCTGCAAAGCAGCCAATCAACAAGCGTCATACTACTTGCCCCAAGAGGCCATCACAGCCATGCCTACTATTGGCATGGCTGTGATTGGCCAGTGCAGCATGTGACCCAGCCTCTATTTAAGCTGGAGTCACGTAGCGCCGCACGTCACTCTGCTCTGATCAGTGTAGGGAGAGGTTGCCGCTGCTGTTAGGGCCAGATTAGACAGTGATTAACTCTGCAAAAACACTTAATTCAGTGATCGATCTACAGCTGTAGATCATTGAACTGCTGCTATTTAATTGCTCACTGTTTTTAGGCTGCCCAGAGCGTTTTTATGTCACTTTTTTCTTGGGTGATCGGCGGCCATTTTGTGTCTTGTGGTGCGCCAGCACAAGCTGCCACCAAGTCCATTTAACCATCAATAGTGTGGTTATTTTTTTGCTATATCCTACATCAGGGGCTTGGCTGTGCTTGCTATTTTATTGAGGGGTAAAATACAATTGCCAAAATAGCAGTACCCTAAATCTGGTGTTTCAGCTGTGGCTAGCCAATTGTAATACTGTCTGCTGTCTGCCGAAGCACATTTTTTGTTCTGGGTTGAATACAATTCCCAACTTAGCAATTCCCTAAATAATTTTTTTCTGCTGTATCAGGCCAAGTTTAAATTGATCCATAAAAGGGTATATTAGATTTAAGGTGCGGATAGTGTCATCCTCAATAACTTCACACGCTACCGTTCATTTCCAAGTTTAATTCTGTCCGTAAACGTATACCTGTCACCCAGAGCCTAAATAATAGGCCTAAAATTTATATTCAGCTAAATCTGTGTTTATTGCTGAGGCTGGTCAATTCATTTAGTGTCCGCCAAAGCACAGTTTTTGTTCTGGGTTGACTACAATTCCCAACTTAGCAATTCCCTAAATAATTTTTTTCTGCTGTATCAGGCCAAGTTTAAATTGATCCATAAAAGGGTATATTAGATTTAAGGTGCGGATAGTGTCATCCTCAATAACTTCACACGCTACCGTGCATTTCCAAGTTTAATTCTGTCCGTAAACGTATACCTGTCACCCAGCGCCTAAATAATAGGCCTAAAATTTATATTCAGCTAAATCTGTGTTTATTGCTGAGGCTGGTCAATTCATTTAGTGTCCGCCAAAGCACAGTTTTTGTTCTGGGTTGAATACAATTCGCAACTTAGCAATTCCCTAAATAATTTTTTTCTGCTGTATCAGGCCAAGTTTAAATTGATCCATAAAAGGGTATATTAGATTTAAGGTGCGGATAGTGTCATCCTCAATAACTTCACACGCTACCGTGCATTTCCAAGTTTAATTCTGTCCGTAAATGTATACCTGTCACCCAGCGCCTAAATAATAGGCCTAAAATTTATATTCAGCTAAATCTGTGTTTATTGCTGAGGCTGGTCAATTCATTTAGTGTCCGCCAAAGCACATTTTTTGTTCTGGGTTGAATACAATTCCCAACTTAGCAATTCCCTAAATAATTTTTTTCTGCTGTATCAGGCCAATTTAAATTGATCCATAAAAGGGTATATTAGATTTAAGGTGCGGATAGTGTCATCCTCAATAACTTCACACGCTACCGTGCATCTCCAAGTCTAATTCTGTCCGTAAACGTATACCGGTCATCCAGCGCCTAAATACTAGGCCTACAATTTATATTCAGCTAAATCTGTCGTTACTGCTGTGCCTGTATTAGTGTAATACGGTACCTAAATAGATAGCCAGATAGTGTTAGGTGCCTGTAAAAAAAAGGCCTGAATTTGAATTCAATACATTGGGCCAAATAATTTTTTTCTTATTGTGGTGAACGGGAACAATGAGGAAAACATCTAGTAAGGGACGCGGACGCGGATATGGTCGTGGTGGTGTTAGTGGACCCTCTGGTGCTGGGAGAGGACGTGGCCGTTCTGCCACAGCCACACGTCCTAGTGAACCAACTACCTCAGGTCCCAGTAGCAGCCAGAATTTACAGCGATATTTGGTGGGGCCCAATGCCGTTCTAAGGATGGTAAGGCCTGAGCAGGTACAGGCATTAGTCAATTGGGTGGCCGACAGTGCATCCAGCACGTTCACATTATCTCCCACCCAGTCTTCTGCAGAAAGCGCACAGATGGCGCATGAAAACCAAGCCCATCAGTCTGTCACATCACCCCCATGCATATCAGGGAAACTGTCTGAGCCTCAAGTTATGCAGCAGTCTCTTATGCTGTTTGAAGACTCTGCTGGCAGGTTTTCCCAAGGGCATCCACCTAGCCCTTCCCCAGGGGTGGAAGAGATAGAATGCACTAACGCACAACCACTTATGTTTCCTAATGATGAGGACATGGGAATACCACCTCAGCACGTCTCTGATGATGACGAAACACAGGTGCCAACTGCTGCGTCTTTCTGCAGTGTGCAGACTGAACAGGAGGTCAGGGAGGAAGACTGGGTGGAAGACGATGCAGGGGACGATGAGGTCCTAGACCCCACATGGAATGAAGGTCGTGCCACTAACTCAGAATTCGGAGGAAGAGGCAGTGGTGAGACCGAGCCAACAGCATAGCAAAAGAGGGAGCAGTGGGCAAAAGCAGAACACCCGCCGCCAAGAGAGTCCATCTTCTATTGGCCACCGCCATCTGGGACCCAGCACCCCAAAGGCAGCTTCAAGGAGTTCACTGGCGTGGCAGTTCTTCAAACAATGTGCTGACGACAAGACCCGAGTGGTTTGCACGCTGTGCCATCAGAGCCTGAAGCGAGGCATTAACGTTCTGAACCTTAGCACAACCTGCATGACCAGGCACCTGCATGCAAAGCATGAACTGCAGTGGAGTAAATGTAGTGTACGGGGACTGTAACGCCCGTCACTACAAAAGTGTCACTTGGTGTGCTGTCGTCCCCCCTTATTTATGGGGAAGTTGGTATATGTCCTCTTTATAAATTGTCATGTAATGTAATGTTATGTATTTCCCTGTTACTGTGACACTTGCATGTACAGGCCTGCTAGGGGTGTCATTCCAGCTTCTAGTCACTAGAGGGAGCTAGAGAGCCCTAGTTTATATAAGGCCCAGTCAGGGAAGTGAGAGGGAGTCTAGTCTAAGTGTCTGTCTAAAGCTGCAGCCTGTAGTCTGAAGCTGGAGCTTAGACTATGTCAGAGACAAGTCCAGGCCTGAAGCCTGCGGACCAGGAGAGGGTATTGCAGTCCCTGTAACCGGGTTCCGAATCCAAGGAGAAGGTTCCCCTCCTGAATATATATATATATGCAGAAGCAGGAAGACCACCGTTCAGAAGCTTCTAGAGTCTGAGGAAAGAGGGAGAGAGACAGAGGCAAAGCGCAGGAAAGCAAGAGGTACTCAAGATAACAGAGGAGGTACTTTATAAAGCTAAAACCAAGGATATACGTCAGAGTTAAGGTATTGGGCCTTGGAGAAGATTTGCTATGTTCCAGGATCAGTCAGAGATAGAGTGCAAGCTCCTGTACTGCAAGTCCTGTGTGTTTAACACTCTGTAGTCACCTTGCTCAATCTGTATTGCCTGCATCAACCGTATTGAAAAATCGACTGTATGCAAAGGAACTGCGCTTCCGTGAATGTCTCTATATTTAAAACTACTAAAGTTGGAGTTCTGTTTTAACATCACGGTGTTCCTCATTTATTCCTGCTATCAGCAAACGGCGTGCCACCGTTTAATTGGCACTGGCGTCACGAACATTTTCCTACCATCACCTGCTTATGCAGAGAGTCAGCCGTCTCAGGTTAGTGTCATTGCACTACTACACCCAGAAACACTATTAAACACAACTTGAGTACGCTGCACCTCTCTTTTGGCGTCACGAACAGAATACGCACGCTTTATAGTGCAAGAAGCGTGAACTTTGTGCCTTATACAGTTGCCCTGTGACCAAAGTGACAAATTACCTGTTTATTGAAAGTGGACTTTGTGGACTGAAAAATATACCCAAAGTGTACCTAAAACTTCTAAAAAGCGCTGTGCAGTGTTGCGCTACCAAGAGGAAGGAAATCGCCACATCGGAGTGTGGTTTTGTGGACTTTTCATCATCCTGCTTGCTGTCAGTGAATAGACAGCGTTTCTTGCTAAAGATGGCCGCTGAGGCTACTGAAATAACTGCTGCGTCATCTTCATTCCGAAAAGGCGGGAAAAATTGGCCCCTTTCTGAGGCAATAGCGGGAAGGAGTTCAAGGTCAGGCGCCACTGCTTATCTGGACATTTGCATGTCTGCCAGCATGGACACCGCCTTCCATATACTGGAATACCTGGGGGGCGGCCTCCCAGTGCAAGGGGAGGAGCTGGCTGATTTAATTGACGCGACCCTATCGCTCTCCAGAGAAGGATCGAGCATGTTGGAAAGTGAACAGAGCGCTGCTGCAACGTCCGCACCTGAGATTGCAAAGATGTCTGATATTGGTGTAGAGCCAGAGGAGGCTCCACCGGCCTACTCTCCGGGACCGGAGAAACCCGCCTGCCGCCCAAGGGAGAAAGAACCAGAGCCCTGCTATGGCTCGTGGAGAGACTTTTTTCAGCCCTCTTTCAAATGGTCCTCACTAATGGCGGAGATCCGGGAGGCCGCTATAAAGCGGAATACCAAGACCAAGATCTACTACGAAGAGTTGACTAAGACTTTCCATGAAAGACACACCAACACCCAACCCCGCCTGGAAAGGAGAAAGGGAGTGGTGGTGTCCTTTGACAAAACCCGTGGCTACGGGTTCATCCAAGACTATCTGACTGGCAGAGACCTATATGTGAATAGAAGGTCTGTCAAGAGAGACTACCTCCCTTCCTATCAACAAAGCCTCCGCGAGGGAGAGGAAGTGGAGTTCACCCCTGCCGAGAGCCTGAGAGGCCCTTATGCAACTGCCGTGACCCGTCCCAAGCGAGCACCTGAGGACTGGGAGGCAGAAGAAGAAGACTACTCTGGCTGCGAGCGAGAACCGGAACGCTCTCCAGAGCCGGCCCATCACGCCTTCCAGGAGCGGAGCTCCTTCATTGGGCCTAACGTCTTCTGGCAGCCAACCGTGTTGGAGAAATGGGTGAGCCCCTATCCTTCCCCCGAGCTGCCTCGTCGGGAGAAGACCATACAAGATATGGAAAACTTGCAAGGACTTCATGCTACCTTGGAGAACATCCGGAAGGGTCGGAGACCCGATGCGCCACCAGAACCTGCAGAGGCCGAGTCCGAGCCGTCATTCCCTGTACCTGCACCGGCGACGCCAGCAGATGACAGCGACTCTGACACGGGGAGCATCGGTGAGCAGATTGTCCGGCTGGAGGAGAAGTTGCGGGAGCTGCGCAAGATCGCGACCGCCAGGATCCAGACGCCGCCAAAGAAGGACGAGGTAAGGGTGCCTGTCACCACCCGTAGACTACCTTCTGCTGCCACCGCTCCGCCAGTGCCCCAAAGAAGACCTCCGGTTGCTGTGAATAGCTGCGCAGAGCCCACCGGACCGCTTGCGGCGGCGGTAACCGCTCCAATCCATCCCACCATTATCATGCCGGGACCGGTACGGTCCACCCAAGGGTTTACCCCTAGGCCCATGGGGCCAATACCTATTAGGGGCCCCTTCACCTTGCAGCTGCCCCCTAATACAGTTATGTCGGCCCATCCTCCTGTAGAGGACTACTACAGGCCGTACTTGCCAGCAGAGCCAAGTGGTTATGATATGCCACTGTGAATCAGCCTGCTAGGCCTTTGATTTATTTCACCGAAGAAGTATGGTGTTAACCCTTTCAGGACAGGAGTCCTACGTTTTCCTGGTCCTTTGTTGCAGCTGCCAGTTCATCCACGGCTCAGTGGTAGGTGTTGGCCACTGAAGTAATAAAGCCAACAAAGCCACGTTTGTTTCCAGGACCTCCTGCCTGCTTTTGCTACCCCACGCCAAGTTGTGCCTGTTCCTTAGTTGCACCTTTTACCCTTCACCCCCTTTTCAGGTTGATCAGGGGTATTACAGCACTTGTCTTTGCTGTCCTTTTATTGTGCAACTTCATACTAAGGAACCGTGCCCGGAGACAGACTCAAAAGAACCTGAGCCTCTGAGATTTTTGCTCTTTTAAAAGGAAATGTGCCCAGAGATGGACTCCACCGCATGAGAGCCTCTGTGATTTAATAGGAAAATAACCTGGGTACGGACTCATGTTTGTTCTTTGAGCCTCCAAGAACTTTTATACTGTTTTATCTATTTTGCTGTTCTATTATGGACTTATTCATTGTCATGGACTATCCTGGTTATAATGTTACGCTGTGCCAGGTCAGCGCCCCAGTTCCATTCACTATCCTGAGAAGAAGAGAACGACGCCCCTTGTCACCACCCTTCACCTTTGCCAATTGGACCTGATATGAATGTAAATGCAGATGAATTACATAAATGTATGCCTGCATGTTTCTTTTTCTGTTTCAGGTAGAGATTCCAGTTGGGCGAGCCCTGATGGAGTACGAGGTCGTACTCAGCTTAAAGCAGTGGGGTATGTAGTGTACGGGGACTGTAATGCCCGTCACTACAAAAGTGTCACTTGGTGTGCTGTCGTCCCCCCTTATTTATGGGGAAGTTGGTATATGTCCTCTTTATAAATTGTCATGTAATGTAATGTTATGTATTTCCCTGTTACTGTGACACTTGCATGTACAGGCCTGCTAGGGGTGTCATTCCAGCTTCTAGTCACTAGAGGGAGCTAGAGAGCCCTAGTTTATATAAGGCCCAGTCAGGGAAGTGAGAGGGAGTCTAGTCTAAGTGTCTGTCTAAAGCTGCAGCCTGTAGTCTGAAGCTGGAGCTTAGACTATGTCAGAGACAAGTCCAGGCCTGAAGCCTGCGGACCAGGAGAGGGTATTGCAGTCCCTGTAACCGGGTTCCGAATCCAAGGAGAAGGTTCCCCTCCTGAATATATATATATATATATGCAGAAGCAGGAAGACCACCGTTCAGAAGCTTCTAGAGTCTGAGGAAAGAGGGAGAGAGACAGAGGCAAAGCGCAGGAAAGCAAGAGGTACTCAAGATAACAGAGGAGGTACTTTATAAAGCTAAAACCAAGGATATACGCCAGAGTTAAGGTATTGGGCCTTGGAGAAGATTTGCTATGTCAGAGATAGAGTGCAAGCTCCTGTACTGCAAGTCCTGTGTGTTTAACACTCTGTAGTCACCTTGCTCAATCTGTATTGCCTGCATCAACCGTATTGAAAAATCGACTGTATGCAAAGGAACTGCGCTTCCGTGAATGTCTCTATATTTAAAACTACTAAAGTTGGAGTTCTGTTTTAACATCACGGTGTTCCTCATTTATTCCTGCTATCAGCAAACGGCGTGCCACCGTTTAATTGGCACTGGCGTCACGAACATTTTCCTACCATCACCTGCTTATGCAGAGAGTCAGCCGTCTCAGGTTAGTGTCATTGCACTACTACACCCAGAAACACTATTAAACACAACTTGAGTACGCTGCATAAACACCTTAAAAACAAGGAACTCACTCAGGCTCTCCCTGCTACCTCTTCTACTGCTGCCGCCTCGGCCTCTTCCTCCGCCTCTGGAGGAACGTTGGCACCTGCCGCCCAGCAAACAGATGATGTACCACCAACACCATTACCACCTCCGTCACCAAGCATCTCAACCATGTCACACGGCAGCGTTCAGCTCTCCATCTCACAAACATTTGAGAGAAAGCGTAAATTCCCACCTAGCCACCCTCGATCCCTGGCCCTGAATGCCAGCATTTCTAAACTACTGGCCTATGAAATGCTGTCATTCAGGCTGGTGGACACAGACAGCTTCAAACAGCTCATGTCGCTTGCTGTCCCACAATATGTTGTTCCCAGCCGCCACTACTTCTCCAAGAGAGCCGTGCCTTCCCTGCACAACCAAGTATCCGATAAAATCAAGTGTGCACTGCGCAACGCCATCTGTGGCAAGGTCCACCTAACCACAGATACGTGGACCAGTAAGCACGGGCAGGGACGCTATATCTCCCTAACTGCACACTGGGTAAATATAGTGGCGGCTGGGCCCCAGGCGAAGAGCTGTTTGGCGCACGTCCTTCCGCCGCCAAGGATCGCAGGGCAACATTCTTTGCCTCCTGTTGCCTCCTCCTCCTACTCTGCTTCCTCCTCCTCTTCTTCCACCTGCTCATCCAGTCAGCCACACACCTTCACAACCAACTTCAGCACAGCCCGGGTTAAACGTCAGCAGGCCATTCTGAAACTCATATGTTTGGGGGACAGGCCCCACACCGCACAGGAGTTGTGGCGAGGTATAGAACAACAGAACGACGAGTGGTTGCTGCCGGTGAGCCTCAAGCCTTGCCTGGTGGTGTGCGATAATGGGCGAAATCTCGTTGCAGCTCTGGGACTAGCCGGTTTGACGCACATCCCTTGCCTGGCGCATGTGCTGAATTTGGTGGTGAAGAAAGTTCATTCACAACTACCCCGACATGTCAGAGCTGCTGCATAAAGTGCGGGCCGTCTGTGCGCGCTTCGGGCATTCACATCCTGCCGCTGCTCGCCTGTCTGCGCTACAGCGTAACTTCGGCCTTCCCGCTCACCGCCTCATATGCGACGTGCCCACCAGGTGGAACTCCGCCTTGAATATGCTGGACAGACTGTGCGAGCAGCAGCAGGCCATAGTGGAGTTTCAGCTGCAGCACGCACGGGTCAGTCGCACTGCAGATCAGCACCACTTCACCACCAATGACTGGGCCTCCATGCGAGACCTGTGTGCCCTGTTTCGAGTACTCCAACAACATGGCCAGTGGCAATGACGCCGTTATCAGCGTTACAATACCACTTCTATGTCTCCTTGAGAAAACACTTAGGGCGATGATGGAAGAGGAGGTGGCCCAGGAGGAGGAGGAGGAGGAGGAAGAGGGGTCATTTTTAGCACTTTCAGGCCAGTCTCTTCGAAGTGACTCAGAGGGAGGTTTTTTGCAACAGCAGAGGCCAGGTACAAATGTGGCCAGACAGGGCCCACTACTGGAGGACGAGGAGGACGAGGAGGACGAGGAGGACGAGGATGAGGAGGAGGTGGAGGAGGATGAGGATGAAGCATGTTCACAGTGGTGTGGCACCCAACGCAGCTCGGGCCCATCACTGGTGCGTGGCTGGGGGGAAACGCAGGACTATGACGATACGCCTCCCACAGAGGACAGCTTGTCCTTACCTCTGGGCAGCCTGGCACACATGAGCGACTACATGCTGCAGTGCCTGCGCAACGACAGCAGAGTTGCCCACATTTTAACGTGTGCGGACTACTGGGTTGCCACCCTGCTGGATCCCCGGTACAAAGACAATGTGCCCATCTTACTTCCTGCACTGGAGCGTGATAGGAAGATGCGCGAGTACAAGCGCACATTGGTAGACGCGCTACTGAGAGCATTCCCAAATGTCACAGGGGAACAAGTAGAAGCCCAAGGCAAAGGCAGAGGAGGAGCAAGAGGTCGCCAATGCAGCTGTGTCACGGCCAGCTCCTCTGAGGGCAGGGTTAGCATGGCAGAGATGTGGAAAAGTTTTGTCACCACGCCACAGCTAACTGCACCACCACCTGATACGGAACGTGTTAGCAGGAGGCAACATTTCACTAACATGGTGGAACAGTACGTGTGCACACCCCTCCACGTACTGACTGATGGTTCGGCCCCATTCAACTTCTGGGTCTCCAAATTGTCCACGTGGCCAGAGCTAGCCTTTTATGCCTTGGAGGTGCTGGCCTGCCCGGCGGCCAGCGTTTTGTCTGAATGTGTATTCAGCACGGCAGGGGGCGTCATTACAGACAAACGCAGCCGCCTGTCTACAGCCAATGTGGACAAGCTGACGTTCATAAAAATGAACCAGGCATGGATCCCACAGGACCTGTCCATCCCTTGTGCAGATTAGACATTAACTACCTCCCCTTAACAATATATTATTGTACTCCAGGGCACTTCCTCATTCAATCCTATTTTTATTTTCATTTTACTATTATATTGCGGGGCAACCCAAAGTTGAATGAACCTCTCCTCTGTCTGGGTGCCGGGGCCTAAAAATATCTGACAATGGACTGTTCCAGTTTTGGCTGACGTGAAGCCTGATTCTCTGCTATGACATGAAACATAGAAACATATAGAAACATAGAATGTGTCGGCAGATAAGAACCATTTGGCCCATCTAGTCTGCCCAATATATCTGAATCCTATGAATAGTCCCTGGCCCTATCTTATATGAAGGATAGCCTTATGCCTATCCCATGCATGCTTAAACTCCTTCACTGTATTTGCAGCTACCACTTCTGCAGGAAGGCTATTCCATGCATCCACTACTCTCTCAGTAAAGTAATACTTCCTTATATTACTTTTAAACCTTTGCCCCTCTAATTTAAAACGGTGTCCTCTTGTGGTAGTTTTTCTTCTTTTAAATATGCTCTCCTCCTTTACAGAGTTGATTCCCTTTATGTATTTAAAAGTTTCTATCATATCCCCTGAAGACTGATTCTCTGCTCACATGAAGCCGGAATCTCTGTTATGGGACCTCTCTCCTCTGTCTGGGTGCCGGGGCCTAAATATATGACAATGGACTGTTCCAGTTTTGGCTGACGTGAAGCATGATTCTCTGCTATGACATGAAGCCTGAATCTCTGTTATGGGACCTCTCTCCTCTGTCTGGGTGCCGGGGCCTAAATATATGACAATGGACTGTTCCAGTTTTGGCTGACGTGAAGCCTGATTCTCTGCTATGACATGAAGACTGATTCTCTGTTGACATGAAGCCTGAATCTCTGTTATGGGACCTCTCTCCTCTGTCTGGGTGCCGGGGCCTAAATATATGACAATGGACTGTTCCAGTTTTGGCTGACGTGAAGCCTGATTCTCTGCTATGACATGAAGACTGATTCTCTGCTGACATGAAGCCTGAATCTCTGTTATGGAACCTCTCTCCTCTGTCTGGGTGCCGGGGCCTAAATATATGACAATGGACTGTTCCAGTTTTGGCTGACGTGAAGCCTGATTCTCTGCTATGACATGAAGCCTGATTCTCTGCTATGGGAACTCTCTCCAATTGATATTGGTTAATTTTTATTTATTTTATTTTTATTTTAATTCATTTCCCTATCCACATTTGTTTGCAGGGGATTCAACGACATTTTGCTGCCTTTTCCAGCCCTCTAGCCCTTTCCTGGGCTGTTTTACAGCCTTTTTAGTGCCGAAAAGTTCGGGTCCCCATTGACTTCAATGGGGTTCGGGTTCGGGACGAAGTTCGGGTCGGGTTCAGATCCCGAACCCGAACATTTCCGGGAAGTTCGGCCGAACTTCTCGAACCCGAACATCCAGGTGTTCGCTCAACTCTAGTGATGAGGTCTCCCTCTCCCACAGCCCCAGGAACAAATTAGCATACGAGAGCGCACAAGACGCCCCTATAGCTGTCCCCTGGAGCTGTAGGAAGAAGGAGCCCCCAAACAAATTATGGGTAAGTACGAATTCCAGCAGCATCAATACAAACTTACATCAAACCATCATCCTGTCTTATCGTCGTATATAGTGATTCGACATCACATGTGGCAATGATACTATCTGGGTCCAGATGTATCTCTTCTACTTTTCTCAGGAAATCTATGTTGTCTTGTAGATAAGAGGGTAATCCCTCCACCAAAGGATGTAGAATGGATTCCACGTATTTACAAAGTGCATCATTTAGGCTGTTAATCCCCGAAACAATCGGTCTCCCGTTGGTTGTTTTGCATTCTTGTGTACCTCCGGCAGGAAATACAGTCCTGATCAAAAGTTTAAGACCACTTGAAAAATGCCATATTTAGCATGGCTGGATCTTAACGAGGTTCCAAGTAGAGCTTCAACACGCAACAAGAAGAAATGGGAGTGAGAAAAAACTTTTTTTGAGCATTCAATTTAATTAAAACAATGAATAAACTGAAACAGGCTGTTTTTCAGCTGATCAAAAGTTTAGGACCACACTTCCAAAAAAAAAACTAACCCCCCCCCCCCCCAAAACAGAAATCCAACTTCCAATCATGAAAGTAATGAGTAGCTCCGCCGTTATTGTTTATCACTTCAAAAATTTGTTTCGGCATGCTTGATGCAAGCGTTTCCATGAGGTGAGTGGGAACATTTCTCTAAGTGGTGAAGACGGCTGCACGAAGGCCATCTACTGTCTCGAACTGTTGTCCATTTTTGTAAACTTCCCTTGCCATCCATCCCCAAAGGTTCTCAATTGGATTTAGATCAGGGGAACACGCAGGATGGGCCAAAAGAGTGATGTTATTCTCCTGGAAGAAGTCCCTTGTCCTGCGGGCATTGTGTACTGTACCGTTGTCCTGTTGAAAAACCCAGTCGTTACCACACAGACAAGGGCCCTCAGTCATGAGGAATGCTCTCTGCAACATCTGGACATAGCCAGCGGCCGTTTGACGCCCCTGCACTTCCTAAAGCTCCATTGTTCCACTGAAGGAAAAAGCACCCCAGACCATTATGGTGCCCCCTCCACTGTGGCGCGTAGAAAACATCTCAGGTGGGATCTGCTTGTCATGCCATTAACGTTGGAAACCATCAGGACCATCAAGGTTACATCAAGGTTACATTTTTTCTCATCAGAGAATAAAACTTTCTTCCACCTTTGAATGTCCCATGTTTGGTGCTCTCTTGCAAAGTCCAAACGAGCAGTTCTGTGGCGTTCAAGGAGACGAGGTCTTTGAAGAAGTTTTTTGTTTTTGAAGCCCTTCAGTCTCAGATGCCGTCTGATGGTTATGGGGCTGCAGTCAGCACCATTAAGGGCCTTAATTTGGGTCGAGGATCGTCCAATGTCTTGACAGACAGCCAATTGGATCCTCCGGCTCAGTGCTGATGAAATTTTTGGGGGTCTTCCACTTGACTTTTTTGTTCCATAACCCTCAGCATCATTTAAGAAATTCCAAATGACTGTCTTACTGCGTCCCATCCCAACTGCTTATGCAGTTCAACAACCCGACCACGTTCAAAAAGGGAGAGGTTTTTTGCCTTTGCCATCACAACGTGTGACTACCTGACAGAAAATGACAATGAATCCACATCTTTGCACAGATTTGGCCTTTTAAACGCATGATTTTTTGCCATTTTTCAAGTGGTCTTAAACTTTTGATCAGGACTGTATAAGGTTGGAATTACTGGGTGTTCCAGCATCAAATATTGAAGTATATTGTCCAGTTCTCCCGTATATTTTATCAGGGGGTTAAAAGTAAGTTTTTCATAGCATCGTGACTCATTCAGTTGTCTCCGAGCCTCATTTTCATACATACTATTTGGCCATATCACTATATTGCCCCCTTATATCCTCCGGTTTTATGGTCGTTCACCATAAAACATACCTCTGGTGCAGTTATCCATGGTCTTTGTCCTGGGAATTTTAGTTAATTCCCCACAGACCAACTGCACAAATAAATCACTATTCGGATAGAGAGACAATGGTGGAAACTTCCTAGATTTAGGTATCAATTGTCTCGGGAACTCACCAGTTTCCTTGTTCGCATCTTGCTCCTCCATGAGGGAAGTGAGTGTGAGTAAAAATCTTCCTGAAGATGAGTTTCCTCGCAAAGAGGTGCAGATCTTTTACTGTAGAAAAACAGTCAAAGTTACATGCAGGAGAAAAGGATAAACCTTTTTGGAGGATCAACACTTGATCCTGAGTTAGATTATGTTCAGATAAATTTATTACCTGTAAAGTTTGCTGTTTAGTCTCCTGACATCTCTTTCCCATTGGCTGTTGTGGGTCATCAAACTTGCATTTGGTGGATCTCCTAGGATTTCTCCTTAGTTCATGTGTGGATCTATTTCCATCCTCACTAGTCGATGTGATTGATGATATCGAAATGGAACGTGGGCGATATCTTTGTTCTTTATTTCTCCACCGATATACAGTGTTGTTTTATGCATCTTGGGTATCTCTTTGGAACTTCTTAGTCTTAGTTGTTTTCATCCGTCTCTCCCAACTCACATATAACTCTTCCATCTCCATTTTAAAGTTCACTAGTTCAAATGGGGTAGATTTTGTCAATAGTTGCCCCTCAACCGAATAGATTTCCATCTCCAGATGTGTCAACATCTTGGTATTCAATTCTACAATGATCTGCATTAGGCTCACCGAACATGATCCACAGGCCGTTTCCCATTTACGACCAAACTCATCGTCATCTCGACCGTAAGACGGAAACATCTGAACTTGAAGGCCCCAAGGAATGAGGCCCTTTGTAATGTATTTCTCAAGAGTGGCTCTGTTCAGCCATATTTTAATTTTTTTACGGAGCAGCTTTTTAAGATTCATCCTAAGCTCTTTACTGCTCCTCTGAACCGGATCGTCCCCACTCACAGCTCCCCCCGCAAAGACCGCGTCGACCTGGGATAACCAGGAACTGTCACGTGACCGAAAGTCCATTACTTCTTCGTTAAGAAACTCTTCTGTAATAATACAGGAAATATTAGAACACCGAAACACAACAACCATAAACCAAAGCATATATGTCATGTGTGGAACCATGCCAACTGACTATACCTACTAAATAGAACCAGACATGTAGTATAGAAAAATATCTTTATTACACATAATTATATCAACTCGATATTATACAAAAAATACAATATAGAATCCGTGGGTGAGAGCTATAGAGAAAAAAATCTCCCCCTCCCCCCACACACAAACACTATAAACCTATTTAACATATGCAGGTAATATAGCACACCAACAGGTAACGCATAGTAAAGTGCTAATGCTATAGGGTATGATGCAGTCATTTATGGCTGGTCAGTAAAAAAAAGTCCAATACTCATCTCACATAGCCAGGGCACACCCAGGGTCACCCATAGAATATGTTCCAAACTACGTGGCTCCAACTTGGGGAAATCCCAGTACGTGTCACTAAAAGCAGTCAGAGTGATATGGACAACCCAACACACACAAACGATATACTGACACTGGTATCCGTGGGGAGGGAGAAGGAGGAATGAAATCACTGAGTTGCTACCCACAGTATAAACCCAGCACACAGCTGGGATCACTCCGCAATTATTAGTTCACTCCAATCCGAAACCATCCATGGAGAGAGGGGGTGTGCACATCGGTCCAGGCTTCCCATCATCATCATCCCGCCCACTCAACACACAAGGTTTCCACCAATAGCCGCGGGAGATGCGGCACCAGCCGAGTGCATAGTTCCGGCCACATGACCCTGCAACGCAATACATCACGTGACCGGTCGCATGACCGGGCGCTTAGCGCATGCGCCATGCCGATGCATCATCCAGCACAGCGATCCCTCATCTTAGCAGGGGGGCGGACATACCTACAGGTAAGTGTGATGTTAGAAATCATGACACCATAAATAATAACCAATCACATGATCGCAGATTGTCGAGGGGCTCCTCCATCGTGCAAATACCCCAATCTACAACCATAAAATATATAATCAATGATTCCTTGTGTGGCGGAACCCGCCTCGCCACTGGGCATTGGAGAGGCCTGGCTACCCGCCTCCTACCTACTGACTATGGCCCCTGGTGAATTTGTACGTGGAATGCAATTTGGGCATGTGGTATTTTGTATTGCTGTGTGTTGTGGACTGTATATATCTTGCCCTGGCTGTAATGTTTGCATGTTACAGACATTTGGTGTTCTGTGCCTCTTCTCCTCCCCCTTTTTCCTGTCCCATTGTTTCTCCAGCAATGTGTTGTCGCAGGGAGACCAGTTTAAACCAGTTGCTCTGTCCCTCCTCAATCTCCCATCAGCCCTTGCTATTGTCTGGCCCCACCCTTCCTTGTACCAGAGTCCTCTAGGTGCCCTATTGTATGTAAATGAGGCTGTTGGGTTTAAAGTAGTGTGCTGTGTCTAAATAAAGTGAGTTCCTGTTTTAACCCTCAAGGTGAAGTGTCGTCTCATGCTTGGGGGAGGATTTATGGTATGCTGTCCCAGTTTGACTGCTAGGAGTGTAAACCTATTCGTATGGTTCCTATTCAACTGCCTACAGCATTCATATGCTTGAAGAGGATTTATAAGCTGCTTCGGTTCGGTGATTGTGGTGTCTGCCAGAGTGCTTGGAAACCTGAGGAAAACGCTAGGCGCACCTGTCAACGGAGGTACTCAGTCGGGGTGCCAGGCGATCCGTTACACCTTGTCCATAAATAAATATACATATGGAGCATAAAATATACACATATCTATTAAACATAAACATCCATTAAAAATACATTTTACATCCATGATTAATCACCATATCTGTTGAACATATATTAGACACACAGACCATGAACAGTAGAAAAGATGACTAGAATTAATATATACCATATAAATTTGTGTTATACTGGGGTACCTCTACAGTTATTGTGGTCACCCTAAAACCTCTGGAACAGGACATCCATTAATTGTGCTTAATATGACACATTAGTTAGTGATAAAACTGAATAAATACGACAATCAAGAGGAGGAGAGACAGCAAGTATCCTCCTATCCACAACCGTGAGTCCTACTCAAGCTTATAAACCTACAACCATATTCAACATGATATTGATAAAATAAATGACAATATATTATGACAAGACCAAAAAAGATTGTATAATAAGTGAATGAGTGAAAATCACACCCAATCACACCCAACAGTGAAAGTGCCATAGTGCAAAATAAAGTGTTCGTGCCATGCAGTGCTCATACACAGAATGTATTTTTATATATATATATATATATATATATATATATATATATATATATACAGTGCTGCCCATAATTATTAATACCCCAGGCAAATTTTGACTTAGATACTTTTATTCAACCAGCAAGTAATTTTTTGACGGGAAATGACATGGGTGTCTCCCAAAAGATAATAAAATGATGTACAAGAGGCATTATTGTGGGAAAAAAAAAAAAACATTTCTCAAAATTATTCATATCCTTCACAAACTGTCACAGTCTGTGGGAAAATCAAAAGTTCTATACCATTCCAAATAGTCCAAGCTGTTCTAAAGCATCTTAATTACCGTGATTAATTGGGAACAGCTGTTTTAATCAACTCAACAGGTGAAAAACAGCAGCTCTCTGCAGTTGGTTTGTGGACAGTCATGGCTAAGACAAAGGAGCTCAGTGAGGACCTGCGGCTGCGCATTGTGGCTGCTCACAAGTCAGGAAAGGGCTACAAGGCCATTTCTAAATGTTTTCAAGTTCCAGTGGCTACAGTGCAAAGTATTATTAAAAAATACAAGATGTAGGGGGGCGTGGCTAGCTAGGCATGTGAGCGGTCGCACGCTGAGAGAGCTCCCGCATCTGCCCGGCCATTTATCCTGTTTAAGCCCTAGTTCCAGCAAAAATACTAAACCTGAGCGGTCGGGGATCGGAGCAGTGGTCGTGACTGGGGCTCTGGACAGTTCTGGACAGCGGGGGAGGCAAGCATGTCGCGGAAAAGAGAAGGCAAAGGTGTGGATAAGGAGGCCCAAGATGGCGCCGGGATGGGAACGCCGAAACGGCGGGATCGCGCTGCAGAGCTGCAGAAAGAAACGGCGGTGAAACTAAGTCAATTTGTGCGGTCCTCCCAGGCAGCCAATACTAGACAGCGCCAGGATGCTGTGATACCGGACCAAGGGGACGAATCGGAACATGAAGAGGTTCCCGCCACTACCATGCGGCAGAGCAACAGGTATGAGGCGCTGCAAGTAAATGATGAGGAGCGAGAGCGTGAAACATGCGACTCAGACTCCGGGGAACCTACTCTTAAAGATGTGCTACACGCCATTTCCAAATGTGGCAAGTCCCTGAGTGCACTAATGGTCCAGGTAGGCGCTATAAAAGAGGACATCTTTATTATGCGGCATGATTTTAGAAAATTGGCGGAGCGTACCACGGCTCTAGAAGATAGAGTGGGAGAGGTGGAAGATGAGGTGCAGCCTTTAAAGAGAGACACTGCAGAACATTCCAGATTGTTAAATGTAATATCGGCTAAGCAAGACGATATGGAGAATCGCCTGCGCCGTAATAATGTTCGCATTGTTGGAGTACCTGAGAAGGTGGAAGGGAGAAATCCCACTGAATTTTTTGAGGCATGGCTGAAAGAAAAAGTGGGACAAGACTCACTAACCCCAATGTTTGCAGTCGAACGTGCCCATAGGGTGCCAACTAGACCTTTACCTCCAGGGGCGCCTCCGAGAACAGTTTTGGCAAAGTTATTACATTATAGAGACCGGGATTTCTTCCTGCGCAAGGCCAGGGAGCTACAAGAACTTTCCATTGACGGTCAGAGAATATCGCTGTTCCCGGACTATTCTATGGAAGTACAAAAAAAGAGGGCTCGTTTTCTAGAAGTTAAAAAGCGCCTAAGAAATTGGGGAGTCCCATATTCCATGTTATACCCAGCTAGACTGCGTGTAGTGGCCCTGAATACTACCAGCTTCTTTGAAGATCCTGGGGAAGCGACAAAATGGATGGACAGAAATGAACGTCAGATTAGGATGGAGCTTCAGCCCCCTTCTTAATGGGTCTCAGCTATTACTATGCAAGTGATTACCTGAATGTCCTTTATATGTAATGTTCTCTCTCTCTTAATGTCTGTCTCCTATTGATTATTCATACTAGGTGGGTTACAGAGAAGAGAGGGGGGGAGGGAAACTGATATGCTAGGTCGTACAGGACATATATTGCAGTGAATTCATATGTTGATGCGTCTACCTTAGATATAGACATGAATGCCTTACCGCCTTTGAAACCAGATCATTGGACAAGATACCACGGGTAAAATACTAAAATCCATATGTTAAATGTGGGCGTTACATATGTGCAGTAGATATGTTATGTGTCCCCGGGTAAGGTGCGGGAAGCTAGAGGGCGATCAGTTACAAAAAGAGACAGTTTTTAGTTTTCATATTGGTAAAAAAACTATTAGTAGTCAGTTCTGGCTACGTTCCTCCGGCTAATACCGTTTATTAGCTGGGAGACTCATCTGGTCTCACCGACTGGTGTAGCATAATTCCACAGGCCTAAATTTTGGGCGTGGTGTGGAGCCTATCGGTTAGTCCAGTGAACTGTAGTTCTTTATAATGTTTTGCCACTTAATGGCAAGTTCACAATCTTGGGGAGGTTTGGGGTATGTTACGAGACAGAGCAGTAATGGTTATGAATGGAAGTATGGCTGGCTGAGTGTGGAATGGGAGGGGGTGTGCCTTCCTCCAGAGCAGAGAGACAGAGATATTATTGTAAGGGGTGTGACTCTGATGATATGCAGGAGATTATCTTATAATATTAATGGCTAACTGCATTAAATTCCTTAGCTGGAATGTTCAGGGAATCAAAGAAAAGACTAAAAGGAAGGCAATTTTGGAATGTGTTCGTCCGCTACATCCTCTCATATGCTGCCTGCAGGAGACACACTTGCTGCCGGAACAGGTACATTTGCTCAAACTGGCTTGGGTGGGGGCGGGGTTTCACTCCACGTACTCTACATATGCTAGAGGAGTTAGTATCTTGATACATAAAAACATACCATTTTGCTGCATTTCTAGCAAAGTGGATGCTGATGGGTGCTATGTGTGCCTATATGGTACGCTCTACAACCAGCCATGTGTGATATGTGGAGTGTATGTCCCGCCCCCATACTCCCCACTAGTGATCAGGAAGGTTCTATCTTTCATAACAGATTTCCCTGGGGTGCCAACTCTCATACTGGGTGACTTTAATAATGTAATTAGTCCTGACATTGATAGGATGGGGACAGTGGAAAGAGATCCTTCAGGAGAATATACCGCATTTGGGAGACTCATACAGGAAGTATCGCTAATAGACATATGGAGGGAAAGGAATATGACGGAGAGACAATACTCATGTTGTTCTAGTACATTTGGCTCATTGTCCAGAATTGATTTGGCATTAGTAAACTCTGAAATGGGTAGGTTGATACAAGAAGCTGCATATCTTCCTTGCAGGTTGTCAGATCACTCCCCACTGATGGTTTCCGCTGCTTTTAGGCCCAGTAGAATAGGACATGGAATGATGTGGTCATTTAACCCCTTTTGGTTATGTTTTGCTGGAGATTGGTAATATTAAAGAACAGTTGGAGGAGTTCTTTAGGATTAATCTGCCTACAACTGCAAGGTTAATAGTTTGGGATGCCATGAAGGCATTCATGCGAGGGTTACTTATAGCACAAATTAATAAGAAAAAGAATGAAACTAGAGCTAAGGTTCAAGGTCTAACAAGGTGTCACAGTCATTACCGCTGGCTGTGACCTTCTGTCTATGCTCTCGCTGCAGCTCCGTTCCTCTGTATTATTTGTGGTTCTGTATGGGTTAACTCCCCTGTATTCCTATTAGGAGTTAATCCTCTGTCTGCTCCATGGGTGTGGTCTCTCTGCTGCACCCATGGAACCTGTATATAAGGGCTCCTGCACACGACCGTTGTGTGCACCCGTGGCCGTTGTGCCGTTTTCCGTTTTTTTTCGCGGACCCATTGACTTTCAATGGGTCCGTAGAAAAATCGGAAAATGCACCGTTTTGCAGCCGCATCCGTGATCCGTGTTTCCTGGCCGTGAAAAAAATATGACCTGTCCTATTTTTTTCACGGCCAACGGTTCACGGACCCATTCAAGTCAATGGGTCCGTGAAAGAACATGGATGCACACAAGATTGGCATCCGTGTCCGTGATCCGTGGCCGTAGGTTAGTTTTTATACAGACGGATCCGAAGATCCGTCTGTATAAAAGCTTTTTCAAAGCTGAGTTTTCACTTCGTGAAAACTCAGAACCGACAGTATATTCTAACACAGAAGCGTTCCCATGGTGATGGGGACGCTTCTAGTTAGAATACACTACAAACTGTGTACAAGACTGCCCCCTGCTGCCTGCCAGCACCCGATCTCTTACAGGGGGCCGTGATCAGCACAATTAACCCCTTCAGGTGTGGCACCTGAAGGGGTTAATTGTGCTGATCACGGCCCCCTGTAAGAGATCAGGGCTGCCAGGCAGCAGGGGGCAGACCCTCCCCCCCCCCCCTCCCCAGTTTAAATATCATTGGTGGCCAGTGCGGCCCCCCCCCCTCCCTCTATTGTAATTATTCATTGGTGGCACAGTGTGCGCCCCCCCCCCCCTCCCTTCCTCTATTGTAATAATTCGTTGGTGGCACAGTGTGCGCCCCCCCTCCCTTCCTCTATTGTAATAATTCGTTGGTGGCACAGTGTGCGCCCCCCCCCTCCCTCCCTCTATTGTAATAATTCATTGGTGGCACAGTGTGCGCCCCCCATCGCCCCCCACCTCCCTCTATAGCATTAACAACATTGGTGGCCAGTGTGCGGCCTCCCATCTCCCCCCCCCCCCATCATTGGTGGCAGCGGAGTTCCGATCGGAGTCCCAGTTTAATCGCTGGGGCTCCGATCGGTAACCATGGCAACCAGGACGCTGGTTGCCATGGTTACTTAGCAATAGTACAATAGTAGAAGATTCATACTTACCGGCTGCTGCGATGTTCGTGTCCGGCCGGGAGCTCCACCTACTGGTAAGTGTCATTGCTAAATGAACTGTCACTTACCAGTAGGAGGAGCTCCCGGCCGGAAGCAGACATCGCAGCTCCCAGGTAAGTATGAATCACTACTGCTAGTAACCCGCTGCCACCAATGAGGGGGGGGGGGGGCTAGATGGGAGACCGCACACTGGCCACCAATGTTGTTAATGCTATAGAGGGAGGGGGGCCAATGGGGGGCGCACACTGTGCCACCAACGATTACAATAGAGGGAGGAAGGGGGGGGGGGCGCACACTGTGCCACCAAGGAATTATTACAATAGAGGGAGGAAGATGGGGGGGGGGGCGGGGGGGCGCACACTGTGCCACCAAGGAATTATTACAATAGAGGGAGGAAGGGGGGGGGGGGGGGCTGCACTGGCCACCAATGATATTCAAACTGGGGAGGGGGGAGGGGGGGGTCTGCCCCCTGCTGCCTGGCAGCCCTGATCTCTTACAGGGGGAGATGATAGCACAATTAACCCCTTCAGGTGCAGCACCTGAAGGGTTAATTGTGCTGATCACAGCCCCCTGTAAGAGATCGGATGCTGCTAGGCAGCAGGGGGCAGTCATGTACACAGTTTGTAGTATATTCTAACTAGAAGCGTCCCCATCACCATGGGAACGCCTCTGTGTTAGAATATACTGTCGGAAATGAGGTTTCACGATCTAACTCATATCCGACAGTATATTCTAACATAGAGGCGTTCCCATGGTGATGGGGACGCTTCAAGTTAAAATATACCATCGGATTGGAGAAAACTCCGATCCGATGGTATAAAAGGGACTCCAGACTTTACATTGAAAGTCAATGGGGACGGATCCGTTTGAAATGGCACCATATTGTGTCAACGTCAAACGGATCCGTCCCCATTGACTTGCATTGTAATTCAGGACGGATCCGTTTGGCTCCGCACGGCCAGGCGGACACCAAAACGACTTTTTTTTCATGTCCGTGGATCCTCCAAAAATCAAGGAAGACCCACGGACGAAAAAACGGTCACGGATCACGGAAAAACGGGACCCGTTTTTGCAGACCGCAAAAAAATACGTTCGTGTGCAGGAGGCCTAAGGCTGAGGTTTCCTCAGTTCTGTGTCAGCTCTCCTGGTGTGTGTTGTCTTGTCCTGCTCCTGGTTTGTACTCTCTCTCCCATGCTGCTGACCCATGGGATCCGTGTCTGTCTGTCTGTGCTCTGTGGGTTTCCCTACTTGTTCATTAACGTCGTCTGTCTGTTATCTGTTCTGCCTGTTATGTTTTAGTTACTTTGTGTTTATTCTGATGTCTGTGTTCAGCAAGCCTTTGCAGCAGAGTGGCATGACAAGGCCATGCAGTTTACTACTGGTGGAGCAAGTCCTTCTCTGCTCATTGCCACTCCTGCTCCCTTGCATGAACTCCTGCTTGTGTTATTATTTGCCCTGTTTTGTATTTACCTGTCTGTTATGTTTGCCTATGTGCCGTCGGTACCTTCTGGTACCTGTTGTCCATTCGTCCCTGCTGTCACTGTCTAGTTCACGCTCCAGAGTGGACCCTGGCAACTTCCTGCGGCAAAGCCTAACCTTACCTTCTGAGGCCCTAGTGAAAACCAGGAGTTGCTTAGTCACGCCCCTCTGGAGTATTACTAGACAGTGGCGCAGTGGGGGTTTTCTCCCACTGTGCTGACGGTACATAGAGCTCATGTTTTGTCTGTGCTGCCTTCCATGTTTTTGTTTGTGCAATAAACTTTTATGTGTCTGTACCTGATTTCCGTTTATTGCTTGACGACGCGGTGGTCTCTCCTGGGACCTCCAACTCGTGACACAAGGGCGGTAGAAGTGGCTGAAGCTAATTATGTGAAAAAAAACGGATAATAGGTGTAGGGAATTACGGAAGGGGGCGCAAAAGGAGTTAAATGACAGGCTGTTACTTAATGCTAAGAACAAACAGTTTTTCCAAAAACAAGTACAGTTGCAAGAAAAAGTATGTGAACCCTTTGGAATGATATGGATTTCTGCACAAATTGGTCATAAAATGTGATCTGATCTTCATCTAAGTTACAACAATAGACAATCACAGTCTGCTTAAACTAATACCACACAAAGAATTAAATGTTACCATGTTTTTATTGAATACACCATGTAAACATTCACAGTGCAGGTGGAAAAAGTATGTGAACCCCTAGACTAATGACATCTCCAAAAGCTAATTGGAGTGAGGTGTCAGCCAACTGGAGTCCAATCAATGAGATGAGATTTGAGGTGTTGGTTACAGCTGCCCTGCCCTATAAAAAACACACACCAGTTCTGGGTTTGCTTTTCACAAGAAGCATTGCCTGATGTGAATGATGCCTCACACAAAAGAGCTCTCAGAAGACCTACGATTAAGAATTGTTGACTTGCATAAAGCTGGAAAGAGTTATAAAAGTATCTCCAAAAGCCTTGCTGTTCATCAGTTCCACGGTAAGACAAATTGTCTATAAATGGAGAAAGTTCAGCACTGCTGCTACTCTCCCTAGGAGTGGCCGTCCTGTAAAGATGACTGCAAGAGCACAGCACAGACTGCTCAATGAGGTGAAGAAGAATCCTAGAGTGTAAGCTAAAGACTTACAAAAGTCTCTGGCATATGCTAACATCCCTGTTAGCGAATCTATGATACGTAAAACACTAAACAAGAATAGATTTAATGGGAGGATACCACAGAGGAAGCCACTGCTGTCCAAAAAAAGCATTGCTGCATGTTTACAGTTTGCACAAGAGCACCTGGATGTTCCATAGCAGTACTGGCAAAATATTCTGTGGACAGATGAAACCAAAGTTGAGTTGTTTGGAAGAAACACACAACACTATGCGTGGAGAAAAAGAGGCACAGCATACCAACATCAAAACTTCATCCCAACTGTGGTGGGGGCATCATGGTTTGGGGCTGCTTTGCTGTGTCAGGGCCTGGACGGATTGCTATTATCGAAGGTAGAAAAAAAATTCCCAAGTTTATCAAGACATTTTGCAGGAGAACTTAAGGCCATCTGTCCACCAGCTAAAGCTCAACAGAAGATGGGTGTTGCAACAGGACAATGACCCAAAGCATAGAAGTAAATCAACAACAGAATGGCTTAAACAGAAGAAAATATGCCTTCTGGAGTGGACCAGTCAGAGTCCTGACCTCAACCCGAGATGCTGTGGCATGACCTTAAGAAAGCGATTCACACCAGACATCCCAAGAATATTGCTGAACTGAAACAGTTCTGTAAAGAGGAATGGTCAAGAATTACTCCTGACCGTTGTGCACGTCTGATCTGCAACTACAGGAAACGTTTGGTTGAAGTTATTGCTGCCAAAGGAGGTTCAACCAGTTATTAAATCCAAGGGTTCACATACTTTTTCCACCTGCACTGTGAAGGTTTCCATAGTGTGTTCAATAAAAACATGGTAACATTTAATTATTTGTGTGTTATTAGTTTAAGCAGACTGTGATTCTCTATTGTTGTGACTTAGATGAAGATCAGATCACATTTTATGACCAATTTGTGCAGAAATCCATATCATTCCAAAGGGTTCACATACTTTTTCTTGCAACTGTATATTACGAAGAAGGAGAAAAAAACGGGAAGAATGCTGGCTCTGATATCTAGGGCGCAGAGACCCCCCAATTATATTGCGAATCTCAGGGACCCAACTTGAAATCTCTGTAGTGCTCCGGAGCATATTCTGGAGATTATGAAGGGATTTTACTCCAACCTATATATTTCCCGTTTATCGGCCTCAGATGCAGAAATAGATTCATTCTTGGATGGGCTTCGCATGCCTATACTCACTTCTGATCAGAGTATTAAATTAGACTCTCCTATAACGATTACTGAGCTGGAGGTGGCGCTGTCAAGTATGTCTAACAATAAGGCTCCAGGTGGTGACGGTTTACCGGCCGAAATATACAAGCGATTTGCCTCAGTCATGCTGCCTCAGTTGTTGGAGGTCTTCAAGGAGGCGATGACACAAAAAAGACTGCCCCCCAGTATGACTGAGGCGACAATTGTGGTTCTTCCGAAGCCTTTATCTAAATATCCAGAGTAGGAGATATGCTTCAAATGCGGCGGTCGCATCTCTTGATGCGGCCAAAGCATTTGATAGTGTAGAATGGAAATACTTATGGAAGGTACTCAGGAAGCTAGGGTTCGGGCAATCATTTATAGGGTGGATTCAGCTCTTATATGATAGGCCAGTGGCTAGGATTAGGGTGAACGGCAATCTATCAAATAGTTTCACACTCCATAGGGGGACGAGGCAGGGATGTCCGCTATCCCCTTTGTTATTTGCAATTGCAATTGAACCTCTAGCTGAAGCTATTAGATCTTCTACAGGGATCAGGGGCTTCACATACGGCTCCCTGGAGGAGAAAGTGGCACTATATGCAGACGATCTGTTACTATTTATGGATGATTGGAGAGTGTCACTTCCGGTGGCAATGGAAGTTATTAATAGGTTTGGAAAAATGTCGGGTCTTTGTATTAACTGGACTAAGTCCGTGCTAATGCCATTAAATGAAGACATGGTTGACAATAACTCTTGTGTGGAGGGCTTACAAGTTGTGCACTCTTTCAAATATCTGGGTATTCAGATTTCTTGCAATGACCTAGATTTTGAGAGACTGAACATCTCTCCTCTACTCCAGAAGTTTAAACAGAAGGTTAATACATGGACAAAACTGCAGTTATCTATTATAGGTAGAACCAGGGCCGGACTGGGGATAAAAACCAGCCCTGGAAAAAGTTGCACACCAGCCCCACGGCGTTGCGTCATTATTTACTTGTTTATAAAAGGGGAAAGCATTCATTTTAAAACACGTGTGTAAACACGAATATGAACTTTGCCCCACAATAGCTCTTTTGTAGAACCCCATTGTTCATATTACCGTTTTACTGGCTAGGGCAGCGCTAAATCCCGGCCGACGGTGACGTCACTGGGCTTCCTGGCAGCCCCATGGAGAGCCCCGGTACGTCACCAGATCTTCAAAAAATGCCTTTGCCCTGCGCGATTTAGCGCAGGGCAAAGGAGAGCATCGGAGCATGAACTGCTCCGATGCTCAAGTCAGGGGGGCTTCCTGGATGAAAATGGAGGTATGTCCGGGTTCAGCTCTGAACCCGAAGAACCCCTTTAATTTATACTCAGATATAGTCCTCCTGTAAGTACCTGGCTTTCCCCCTCTTCCTCACCCCCCTTCCCCCCCTCCCTTCCCGTTCTGTCCCCCTTGAATGTATGTCAGCAGCAGCACCAGGAGAAGGACTGGAGCTGCAGGCTGCACAGGGACAAGTGAGTGACTGGCAACCCCTTCCTGCTGTCACAGAGTTGCTGGATTCTCCTGGAAAAGTTGTTGAAGTGCATCTGCCTGGAGGTGGTGGGCTCCAAGCTTCTCACAGCCACTCTGACCATCATGCATGGAGTTTCAGCTGCCTGGAAGTGACCTCCAGGCTTCTATGTATGAAGGCACAGTAGACTGCTGGGAGCTGCCTGTGTGGAGGCTGAGCAGCCTGCTGGATGCAGAGAGCTGTGTGATCACTGTCCCCTCCTGTACAGAGAGCAGCAAGGGACTCTCCAGGAGTGACATCGGCTGGGCAGAGGGCTTGTACTTTGGAGAAGAATATGTGGCTTCATGTGACAGAGCAGAGGAATGGCACAGAAGAGTGTGTGGATGAGGATACGTCGTGTCTCCAGGAGCTCTGCCCCTGACATCTCCAAGTGACAGACACTGCTGGACCCCCCTGGCACCCTGCACACAGAGCCTTCATGTATGTATGGCTGGTGCCAACTTGTGATCAGATCTGACAGTCTGCAGCCAGGAAGCGCTGCCACCCTGTCCCTGTGCATGCACCCGGAGCCCTCTGTGCCCACGCCGGTGATGCCATGTCCCGCAACCATAGTGGAGGTGATGTGGGAGGCTCTGGATAAAAAGCAGCTCTGGAGGTTAAGGCAGGGGCAGGGACCGTTACTACGGGTTGGGGCAACAGGGTGCTGTTGAACTCCAGTAGAGGGGACGGGCTGCTTCTCCTGGGCACCAGTGACACTGACAGGGGCAGCGGTGTGGGATCGGGAGGGGGCTTGCAGGAGAGCCGCCGGGGGAAGCAGGGAGCTTGCATGAGCTTATTGGGGAAGCCGCTGTCGTATAACAGCAGCCAGAGCTGCCGGAGGAACGTGAAGTACCGGAGGCTGCATAACTACCTGCGCAACGTGTTGGAGAGACCCCGGGGCTGGGCATTTGTCTACCACGTCTTTGTGTGAGTACCGGACACCGTGCTGCTGTGTATAATGCACCGCCACTTGCCACATGTGGGCATGGCCCTGGCATCCAATACATATCAGGGAAAGCTATACTGTGCATGTATAATGTGTACAGGGTGCCAGGGGGGTCCAGCAGTGTCTGTCACTTGGAGATGTCAGGGGCAGAGCTCCTGGAGACACGACGTATCCTCATCCACACACTCTTCTGTGCGATTCATCTGCTCTGTCACATGAAGCCACATATTCTTCTCCAAAGTACAAGCCCTCCTCAGTCAATCTGATTCCCTGCCCTCTGTGGAGACTCCATGCCCAGCAGATCCTTGGTACAGCACAGTGACACCAGGTTACACACCAAGATGTTCTCCCCTCCCAGCCCCTGACAACCTGTGTGACAACCTTTCACAAAGTGTTACCTCCAGCCAGAGCCCTGCTGTCAACTGCCCCAATCATCTCCTTGCTGTGATGCATGTGAGGGCCACAGAGGGCCCATGGAGCCCAGATCCTAGATGCTGATCTGCCCAGCTGATGCCACTCCTGGAGATTCCTGTAAACTGGAGACTGTATGTACACTAATAGTATACACTACATAACCCTGACAGCCTGCACAGTCACATGTGGGCACAGCCCTGGCATCCAATACATATCACAGAGAGCTATACTGTGCAGTATAGCTTATAATGCACAGTATAGCTCTCTGTGACATGTATTGGATGCCAGGGCTGTGCCCACATGTGACTGTGCAGGCTGTCAGGGTTATGTAGTGTATATTAGTGTACATACAGTCTTATAATTTATAAGACTGTATGTAAATAATATACACTACATAACCCTGACAGCCTGCACAGTCACATGTGGGCACAGCCTGGCCCCTTCTTACCCCCAGTATTTGCGGCTCCTCAAGTCCTCTCAGGGCTGTGTTTACATTGGGTCTGGCTCTGCTTCCGGTCTGCGGCCTGGGCCCGGCATATTGAATCTGGAGGTGAGGCGGTGGGAGCCTGAGGCCACTTGCAGGAAGAGAGGGGCGGCCGCCCACACACAGGACAGCCAGCCAGGCCGGGCCAGGAGGATCAGGGGCTGCCGCTCACAGCGACACCAGGTGGTCGGAGGGAGTAGTGCCGCTCCCACGGAGGCCGGCCGGCCTGCTCAGCTCCACCCACCGGCCACCACTACAGAACTCAGAGTCAGAGCTTTCGGATTCGGCCTGCCGGCCGCCGAATAAGTGCAGGAATATCTTAAAGCGGCCCCAGGGCCAGCGGCCTACCGGGAAATTTCCCGGTATCCCGGTAGGCCAGTCCGGCCCTGGGTAGAACTAATCTAGTAAAAATGATACTAATGCCACAGCTTCTATATGTGCTGCACAATGCTCCTGTATGGCTCCCTCTGAGGATTTTCTATGTAATTAATGCAATTTTCAGGGATCTTATATGGAAGAAGGGAGTGCCCCGCATTAAGTTGGCAACTCTGTGTAGGCCAAAGACGAATGGGGGTCTGGGGGTTCCGGATCCGTGGATGTATTACCTGGCGGCACAAATGCAGCATATGAGAGGATGGGAGTCGACGGATGGCATGAGTACTGCTAGTAAAATTATACAGACATTGGTAGGGTGTCAGAATTTGAGATCTGCTCTGGAGGAGGGTACTTTCCATACACTGGGTAGTACATACCGGGTACTGCGAGCCATTCATAATACTTGGTGGAAAGTTAGGGGAATAATAGGAATAAAGGGTTACTCTGATATCACTCCTATTTGGCCGAATTATATATATACAGAGGTGGACAAAGTCAAACGAGTTAAGGTATGGGCCGATGCGGGGCTTAAATATATGAGCCAGCTGTTCAACAATGATGTCCTCAAAGAGTTTTCAGGGTTACAACAGGAATTTGGATTGCAGAAGTCCCAATTTTACCTTTATCTGAAACTTAGGCATGCTCTACGTGCTCAGGAACAGGTAGTGGCAGTACGTCCTGCACAAAAAAATTCAATAGTTGACTTGGTAAAGTCTGGCGGAGGTACAGCAGGTGTGATATCTGTAAACTACACGTGTCTTATGGAAGCGCAATTTAAAAAACAGGATTTTCCGCTATATGATAAATGGAAAAGGGATGCCCCAGAATTAACTGAGGAGCAATGGGACACTGTCCTAGAGGAGTTTACACAGGTAGCGGTGAGTGAAGCCCATAGAGTATACAAAACACCTGTCATGTTGAAAAGAATGGGGTATAGAGCGGATGATTGTTGCCCGAGGTGTGATGTAGCGAATGCGGACCTCATCCATCTCATGTGGAACTGTCCTAGACTAAGAAGGTACTGGAGTGGGGTAGAAGGGATAGTAAAAACTGTCTTTGATATCGACCTTAGTATGAATGTTGCGACGTGTATATTGGGGAGTGTGGATGTACCGGGATTGGTGCCTGAAAAAAGATTGGCCATTATTAGAGTGCTTTACCAAGCTAGGAAGGTAATTGCTTTCCATTGGATAGATGCTCAACCCCCATCAGTGGATGAATGGGAAAAAAAGGTACATGTGCTGATAAGCCTGGAAAAATATGTATACCAAAAGAGGAACTGTATGAAAAAGTTTGAAAAGATATGGGCACTCTGGATCCAACATTATAATTTGCAAATGTAAAGGAATGAATGAGAGAATGAGTAGGAATGTATGAGAGAGATATACAGGAACGGGAGATGAGAAGAGAGAAGGAATATAAGAGGAATAGGCGTTTAAAAGGGTAATCTTCCACTAGTTAGGGAATAAAAGTGTTACATATCATGTGTACCTGAATAGTCACCTTTACAAAATGTATTATATTGCTAAAATTGTGATGTACGACGTTGATACACTACAATATGTAAAATCAATGTGCCGATATGTCAGACCATATGATGCAATATCATTTATCTGTATTTAACTGCTCTTGTCTCAAGGGGATATGTTGGGGGGAGGGGGAATTGGGGGGATAATGTTCTGTATGTGACTAAAATTGGAAAATTTTCAATAAAAATTATCTGATTTAAAATAAATAAATAATACAAGATGTTCCGCACTGTGCGAAATCTAAGAGGACGTGGTCGGAAGCCAAAAGTGATACCTGTGCTGGCCAGGAGGATAGTTAGACAGGTGAAAAAGAATCCAAGCATCACCACCAAGGCCCTCCTAGTGAATCTGGGCTCTGCTGATAGCAATGTCTCAAGGCAAACAATCCAACGGACACTGCACACTGCTGGGTTCCACGGATGCAGACCAAGGAGGACGCCACTTTTCCAGATAAGGCACACAAAAGCTTGCTTGGCCTTTGCAAAAGCTCATCTGGACAAAGAAGAAGACTTCTGGTCTTCTGTGTTATGGTCAGATGAAACAAAAATTGAATTGTTTGGTCACAATGATGTTTCTTTCATTTGGCGTAAAAAAGGAGAAGCCTTCAACACAAAGAACACCATCCCCACTGTCAAACTTGGTGGTGGGAACCTAATGCTTTGGGGGTGTTTTTCAGCCAATGGACCAGGGAACCTAATCACAGTAAATGGCACCATGAAAAAAGAGCAATACATGAGGATTCTCAACGACATCAGGCAGTCTGCAGAGAAACTTGGCCTTGGGCACCAGTGGACATTTCAGCATAACAATGACCCAAAACACACAGCAAAAGTGGTGAAGAAATGGTTAGCAGACAACAACATTAATGTTTTGGAGTGGCCCAGCCAGAGTCAAGACTTGAGTCCAATTGAGAATCTGTGGTGGGAGCTAAAGATCAGGGTGATGGCAAGAAGACCCTCCAACCTGAAAGATTTGGAGCTCGTTGCTAAAGATGAATGTGCAAAAATACCTGTGGAGACATGCAAAAAGCTGGTCTACAATTATAGGAAGTGTTTGATTACTGTAATAGCCAATAAAGGCTTTTCTATTGATTATTGTAAAGGGTATGAATAATTTTGCACTGGACACTTTTTGCTCAAATGTAAATAAAAGCGTAGAAATGTATTTTTTTTCCACAATAATGCCTCTTGTACATTGTCTTATTATCTTTTGGGAGACACCTATGTCATTTCCCGTCCCGTCAAAATTTGCCAGGGGTATGAATAATTATGGGCAACACTGTATGTAAATTTTAAATGATTAAGCCCATCAGGGCGTAGTTGATAGTGTCCCGATCCATAAAAGTACAACATCAGCTGTATCACCACCCAAACTGGCCCAAAAGAATCAGAGTCACTCTTATGGTCAATAGATGTGCCCAATTTCATTTCCCTAAGGTAATAATCCGCCACCAGATGAAAGTTGTTCTTCTCCACGTATATATGTCCCGACACTCGAACCCCCCTACTGTGGGTACAAAAAATAAATATCATTAATTTCACCGATTACTCATCACAGAAGCACAACTCAAATAATATATGTCCATAACAATAACCAAAATACTATATAACATCTGTTAAAAACATTAAAAACAGTGATACTTACTCAAGGCGACGATCCGGAACAGAGGAGCAAGAGCCAAAACTGAACCCCAAGATTACAAAAAAAAGTACAAAGCTATTGCCCTCATTTAATCCATATGGTGAAACAGTGTTCAAGAGAAAAATCTATTTAGTTTCCTTCTGGGCAAGGAGTCTCTTCTTAAGGAAATCGTTAAAACATGGCCGTCCGGTGGACCCTGAGGACTGGATTTGAGGAACACTGATGTAAAAGGAAACCAAAACACCAATGTGGACAGAATCTGAAAACTTTGGGAGGCAGATTTACTAATCCCATGGATTGAAGCTCTTTAGACAGGCACCACATTTACCGCGGACGCAAGGGCATAGCTACTGTATAAGGGGAGAAGGAGAAGCAGCTGCTTTAGGGACGGAGCTCAGAAGGGACCCACCCAGGATGAGGACTGAAAGATTTTATTGTCAGGGCCCCCTCAACAGTATTATAAAATGACATATACAGAGACACTGTAAGAAATAGAGGAGCTACCGGGCCTGGTCTGAGAGAGCGATTTTGACTAGCCACAGGAGTGGAGGTTGCACGGGAAGAGGGAATTGCAAAGAAGTTTCTTGGGAAGGGGGGCATTAAAAAATTAGCTGTGGAGCCCAGTCATTTCTAGTTGCGCCACTGACTGGATGATAAATTTTGTGCGTGACCAGACACTTTTCTTTAACTTTATAATAATTATTTGTTCGCTTAGTTTGAGACATCATTTATGACACAATTGTGGTGCAATTTTGGCGCTAAATGGTGCTAATGTTAGGCCACCCCACCTTTTCAGAAAATCCACACCCCTTTCCCGCCAGTCATACCCCATTGTCAGACTAGGAACAGATATTTTTTCTAAACCTAGATGTGCCAAAATGTGCCAAATTTGTAGCTATTTACGCCAGTATCTAGGTGCACTCACATTAGTAGTGGGCTACTGTTTTCTACCCACTTTTTGCATGTGTACATTTTTTACCTATTTTGTTTTGTTTTTCTTCCAGTTTTAAAGGCAGTAAACAAACACATTCTTGAATACCCATGATTATAGGTCCACTTTAGGAGCAGCCAAGGATCCAAGCTACTCTTACGCCACCCATGGCTGTCCTCTCTTTTTGCACACTCCCTCCTTGTTCTGTCTATTCTGCTATCTCTGACTTGCCTGTACCATGTTACAACAGCCAGCAAGAAGCTTGGCTGTTGTAATTTACTGCAGCACAGTCAGGAGAGACAGGGGGTGTGCAGTCTGTATCATGTCCTGCCAGTGAATAAGGACTGATGCCTCCATGCATATAGTATACCACTGGTGCTTATAATATGGTGAGGAGACAAGCATGGGCTTTGGGAGAGAAAAGAAATGTCAGCCGGGGCACACTGCACAGGGAAAGTTTTACAAGCCCAGAGCTGCCAGCATGCTTTACAGGGGGTGGTGGACAGGGCCTCTATTATGAGCAGAGATAGAAGCTACTTTCTTCTCTGATGCTGTTACAACATAGATGGGGAACACTACAGGATCTTTCCGTTTCGGATGGCCAATCCAATTAGCTATAATGGAATCCATTGGTTTCTGTTCGGGTTTCTACTTTTCTGGTGGAGAAACATGCCACGGAGGTCTCGAACAGAGCCTCTAATGCAGATGTGAAGAAGCCCTACCTGGTTTTATAGGTGATATATTCACTTTAAGGAGTATATGGAAATTCTCCATGTATGCTCAATAAATATATACCCATTAATGCATCCACATTAAACTACTGTGTGAATAAATACATCTCAATATTTATTGACAATATTGCACATTTTACAGTAGAAATCCATTCCAAAAACATGATATACTGTATAAACTTTTCAGGGCTTATGTATGAAATTTGTCTCTTACCCATAGCAACCCATCAGAGTTTTTATTTTACATTAGAAAAAGAGACATAACTGGTTTCTATGGGTAACACGGTCATTTTTCTTATTAAAACCATTACACAGTATAACATGTCTCATACAATACAACTGCAGATTTTAATGGGGTACAGTGATATGGTTTCCTTGAAAACACAGTTTACTTTGCTATAGGTTCTTATTTCTCCTAAAACATTTTTTTGCATGTAATTTTTGCTTCAGTAGAACCTTGATGGATCCAAGTGTTGTGGCCGTAATACAGGTGCTAACACGGTCCATATTGTGCCCTTTGTGAAACAGGCTAAAAGGAAATTTCTATTAATGTTCACCTTTTACTTTGCTAGGTGCCATGCAATGACCTATGATTTTACTAATACCAATATCCAGAGATTTTGATCCCTGGAAGTCTCCAAAAACATTGCTTCTTAGGCAATGTTCACAAGGCAAAAAACTGAGCTGAAAAATCAGTGGCAGATCAGAATATCTAATACTCTTCGATGTACCTCCTACTCAATGTGTTTTACCCCTTTCCCACTGGTTTCAATGGGTAAACCAGCCTCAAAAATTATTGAAATCACCTGCTTACAAAAAATGGGCCTACATGCACTAGGTTACATTTTTCCATTGAAATCAATTAGAAGCTGTTGCTAGCCTTTTGGACACAATTGCCATTTTACCTGGTGGAATATGCTGTATTGTTGGCCTTAGTTTGTACTAGTTTTTATACAAGACCCATGGCACACATTTATCAATGCATTTGCATCTTTTTATGGCATACTATACTCCAAAATGGTGTCTTATCTGCTGTGGGACAATTTTTTAACTATTTGTGCCAAGGGAGAGAGTCTATCTTCTCGATACAGTTTAGTCTGGGATACAGAGAAAATCCTTTGGAACATGGATCTATAGACTCTAGGCTTTCGTCAGACACCATTAGTAAAGTTAGTGCTGTTTATGCTTATAAGTTCAGTATCCTAATATCTTCACTGAACTTTCCCAAACTTACAAGTCCATGATTTGAACATATGAACATTTATCAATAAATACCAGTTCTGCTGAGGACTGTATTACAGAAGGTATTAGCATTATACAACACAAATTATAGGTATCTCTGTCCAAGACAAAAATATTCTTTGCCTATAAAATAAAATCAATGGCAGGCATATTTTTTCTCAGAATATGTCAAACAGTGTCCATCCCCAGTGAAGCCTCCAGGAAGACTTGTGATGCCATCTTTCCATGGTTATTAACTGGTGTTTGCTGCTTCCTGTATGTGCTCATGGGACCAGCCCAAGTTTTCAGTGGTATTTAGGATAAAGATAGCTTCTTGAGATGATCAATTTCCATCTATAAAATATACAAAATATTTCAGATTTTCTTTTAAAGATTATACTGTATTCAGTAGTGCATGTCCTATTATTGTCCGCAAATCACGGTCCGAGGCCCCATTCAAGTCAATGCCCGCAAAAAATACGGAACGTATCTGTATGTCATCTGTATTTCCTCCGTATTTCGCGGATCCATACTGTAGAAATGCTATGCCTAGCCCATATTGCTCATGTGTTTGATGATTAATAAGTGACTGTTTCTCTATACGATCCGCAAAAAACTGATCAAATACGAAAACCATACGGATAGGTTTTGTGCAATAATGGAACGGAAGAGGACTTAAATCAGAGGAAAAAGAAAAACCTCAGATACTGAACAACAGATCCGTGAAAAACGGACCGCAAAACAACAACGGTCGCGTGCATGAGCCCTTAGGCTTATAAAATAGGTAAACAATATTTTTACACTTACATTTTAGCTATTTTTCTTTCAATGACATATTACCCTAAAACAGACTGCTCATCATTGTCTACTGACTTCTGACTATTACTTTTTTATGCTATTCTATTGAATGTTGTGTATGGAGAACAGAGAAGACAGAAGCGCTAAAAACACTCCTAGCTTCTCTCAGCTGACTTATAGTAAACCAAAAAGTCTGTGTATATAAATACTGTATATGTATTGTGACACAGTGAGAGGTTTTGTCTGGGAAAACAGGTATTTTCCTCCCAGCATGTACTGCTGGGCTGATTTACAGTCAGGTGAGGTCAAATACCAGACCGGATTTGAAGTGTCGGTCTGGGTTTTGGCAGCACCTGGCTGTCCTTAAATAGGCAGCTGGGCTCAGAAGTAGGGTGGCCAGACGTCCGGTTTTAGGCCGGACTGTCCAGTTTTTAGGCTCCCTGTCCACCGTCCGGCACAGTGCCTGGACGGCCACAGGGATGTCCTCCTTTTAAGTAGCTCACGCTCAGACAGCAGCATTGCGCTGTCTGAGCATGAGCTGCAGCAACTGACCGAGGCTTCTCTCACCCCCAATAAGTCACTAGAGCCGCAGCAATGGCTCCCTGTGGCTGACTGAGGAGGAGAAAAGCACCCCGGCTGCCCCCGCTCACCTTCCATTCTCAAAGTTCTTCCCTCTCCTCCCCCGTGTTTTTCCGACGGTGATGGCGTGGCGTGGCTTCACTAATGTGGGAGCGTGGCTTCACATGGTTTGGAGGTGTGGTTTGGGTTGTTTTGGGCATTGTGGGCTTGGTTTGGAGCGTGGCCGGTGAGGTCCGGTTTTCTAGGGTGAAGCCAGTGGCCACCCTACTCATAAGCCAGGTCTCTGTGTTGGGATCTGGGAGCCTTGTGTCTGGATGAAGGCTTGTTACCTGTTTGGCATGAAAACAGGTTGGTGCTGCTATGGTCAAGGACACTTTGAGGCAGAATTGCCGCATGGTTAGAATTACAGTACCACCAACACCGCAAGGTGACTTTTTGCTTGATTATGACTACTTGTTTTGTCACTTGGCTAAAGTGTGAATAAAACACTACGGGGCAGTGAAACCCCGTAAATCTTCATCCCAGACCCGGCGACTTGTACCAACCAAACCCACCCAGGGTGTACCCTCTATGACCTGGCTTCGATAGTCTGCTGGTGGTGTCAGGAGCCGGGCCATGTAAGAGCTGACTGTCCCCATCAGGTGGAACCCATGGAGACTAACTATGGCTACCGTCAGTCGCTATATGCCAGAAAACTGTGTGCAGCAGGTATCCCAAAAACTCTAAACCACCTGTACCAGGTGGAGGTAAGTAGACACTCCAGCGGAGGCTCTGCTGGACTCAGGGAGTCTGGTGTCCCTAGTAAGGGCTCCCCTGGTACAGACAGCGGAGAATACTGGCCAGAAAGTCGGGGTCATGTGCATCCATGGAGAATCAAAAGACTATCCCACCGCCCTGGTGTCTCTAACCACACCAAGTGTGATGTTGGGAGACGTGGAGGACTTGCCGCCGGGTCCTGAATTGGCAGACCTCAATGTCTCCGTGGATAATTTTGGTACTGCCCAACGTCGGGACCGAACCCTATCCCGCGTCTGGGAAAATGTGTTAATAGTAGATGGTGAACCACAACTACCTGGGGCAGAGTCAGTGTTTCCCCGTTTTGTGGTTCATCAGGATATGTTATATCGGGTAAACCAACTACGGGGTGAGCCTATTGAACAATTGGTGGTCCCCAAGGCTTATCGCAAGCTTGTGTTAGATCTAGCCCACCAACACGTTCTCGGGGGTCACCTGGGGCTGCAGAAAACTCAGGATCGTATTCTACAGCGGTTTTACTTGCCCAGCATATTCAAAGAACTGGAAGAGTTTTGTAAGTCTTGCCCGACCTGCCAGATAACTAGCCCCCAGCCACATTTCCGTAGTCCCCTAGCACCTCTCCCGATTATCAAAGTACCGTTTGACCGAATAGCTATGGACCTCATAGGCCCAGTACCGAAGTCCGCCAGAGGGCATCAACACATCTTAGTCATTCTAGACTACGCCACTCGGTACCCGGAAGCGGTGCCACTGCGACATACCTCGGTCAAACGCATAGCTAAGGAATTAATTGAGATGTTTTCCTGAGTAGGACTACCTAAAGAGGTTCTGACCGACCGAGGAACCCCTTTTATGTCCAAGATGATGAGGGAACTCTGTAACTTGCAGCACATAAAACAGCTATGGACGTCCGTTTAGCATCCGCAAACGGACGGTCTGGTAGAAAGGTTTAACCAAACATTAAAAAATATGTTATGGGTGGTGGCTAAAGATGGGAAGGACTGGGACCTCCTTCTGCCCTATCTCATGTTCGCAGTGCGAGAGGTACCCCAGACCTCTACTGGGTTCTCCCCCTTCGAACCGCTATATGGCAGACACCCTCGCGGTCTCTTGGACGTGGCCAAAGAGGTGTGGGAACAACAACCCACTCCACATAAAAGTGTCATTGAGTACGTTACCCAGATGCAAGATCGGATAGAGACATTGTTGCCTCTTGTTAGGGAGCATATGGAGGCAGCTCAGCGAGCCCAGAGTCGGATATATAATCGGCAGGCTCGGGTCCGGATCTTTAACCCGGGTGATCGGGTTTTGGTTCTGGTGCCGACCATGGACAGTAAGTTCCTGGCTAGTGGCAGGGGCCATATGAGGTACTCGAGAAATTTGGAGTTGTAAACTACAAGGTACACCAGCCAGGGCAGCGAAAGCCGGAGCAGGTTTACCATGTGAATTTACTCAAACCGTGGAAAGATGCGGAAACCTGTACAGAAGACAGCCCGCGGCCAGGTTTTCTAGGAGAAGAGGTACCGGCCCCTCTGTCTGATGCAAGAGAGGCGGCTGCCACAGTAAAAATTGCTGACAGCCTCTCCTCTAAACAGACTCAGGAGGCCAGGGAGTTCGTTAGTCGGAACACGGATGTGTTCTCAGACCTCCCTGGATGCAGTTTCATAATCAATAATCCAGCATGACATTGTCACTGAGCCTCATGCAAAAGCCAGATTAAAACCATACCGGGTACCCGAGGCTCTTCGACAAGCCATATCGGAGGAGGTGCAGCTAATGTTGCAGCTAGACGTCATTGAGGAGTCAAAAAGTGAGTGGGCCAGTCCTATAGTATTGATACCCAAGCCGGACGGGACTTTGCCGCTTTGTAACGACTTTCGAAAACTTAACTAGGTTTCTAAATTTGATGCGTATCCCATGACCCGGGTGGATGAGCTCATCAAGAGGTTAGGACAAGCCCAGTATTTTTCTGTTTTGGATCTCACGAAAGGGTACTTGCATGTGCCCTTAACAGAGGCTGCCAAAGAGAAAACTGCCTTCATCACTCCTGAGGGGCTGTATCAATATAAGGTCTTACACTTTGGTCTGCATGGCGCCCCCACCACTTTTCAGCGACTAATGGACATCGTGCTTCATCCACATCGTCGGTACGCTTCGGCTTACCTGGACGATATTGTCATCCACAGTACCGACTGGGAAAGTCACCTACCCAAATTGCAAGCTGTAGTGGACTCCCTTCGGAAAGGTGGTCTAACCGCTAACCCAAAAAAATGGGTACCTGGGGTATGTCATTGGGCACGAGGTACCTGGGGTATGTCATTGGGCACGGAGCCATCAAACTCCAAGTGAACAAAATAGAGGCGATACGGAATTGGCCGCTACCTGTCACCACTAGGCAAATAAAGTCATTCCCGGGAATGGTGGGATATTACATGAGGTTTGTTCCCTACTTTGCTACAGTGGCCGCGCCATTGACAGGACTCTTAAAGGGACATAAGTCAATGATGGTTCGCTGGGAGGATCGGGCAGAAGAGGCTTTCTTTGCTTTGAAATCGGCTCTGTGCGGGTCCCTGGGTTTGGTGACGCCCGACTTCAAAAGGGAGTTTATAGTACAGACCGATGCCTCTGAAGTAGGCCTCAGTGCTGTACTATCTTAGGAAGTCAACGGGGAGGAGCATCCCATTGTCTTCCTCAGCCGTAAGCTCACCCCAGCAGAGACCCAGTATAGTATAGTGGAGATAGAGTGCCTGGCTATCAAGTGGGCACTAGAATTTCTCTGCTATTATTTATTGGGGAGAAAATTCCGCCTGGAGACCGACCACTCCCGTCTCAAGTGGATGAGCCAGGCCAAGGACAGAAATTGTTGGGTCACCCGATGGTTTCTCTCCCTGCAAAACCTATGTTTTCGGTGGAACACAGGGCAGGCTGGTTACAGGGAAATGCGCATGCCCTGTACCGGGTACACTGTCAGGCGTGTGTTCACCCCCTCAGGGTTGAACAAAGGGGGGGGGGGGGGGGGGGTATGTGACACAGTGAGAGGTTTTGTCTGTGAAAGTAGGTATTTTCCTCCCAGCATGTGTTGCTGGGCTGATTTACAGCCAGGTGAGGTCAAATACCGGACCTGATATTAAGTGCTGGTCGGGTTTTGGCAGCACCTGCCTGTCCTTTAATAGGCAGCTGGGCTCAGAAGCCAGGTCTCTGTGTTTGAATCTGGAAGCCTTGTGGCTGGATGAAGGCTTGCTACCTGTTTCGCGTGAAAACAGGTTGGTGCTGCTATGGTCAAGGACTCTTTGAGGCAGAATTGCCGCATGGTGTGAATTACCACCAACACCGCAAGGTGACTTCTTGTTTGATTATGACTGCTTGTTTTGTCACTTGCCTAAAGTGTGAATAAAACACTGAACTGTTTGATCCAAAGAACTTGTTGATGCCTCTATACTGCGTCCGCTAATCCTGTCTACCAGAGCAAAACCCCACTATATATATATATATATATATATATATATATAGTATATTTTCAGGCTCTATACTATGGGGTGAATATAGCAATGTTATAGTAACTCCATTTACTAACAATAGCTCCACATTCAGAATGCTCCATATAAGCAGCCTATATGTGTGCTTGTGTAAATGAGACCTTAATGTAAAGAAACATGTAAGCGATAATAAAACTCAGAGCAAGTCATCATGGCATGCGGTTGGGTGGTTTCATGGTTTCAGTGCTGTGTGATACACTGAGAGCACAAAAGATTAAGGACATCTGTTCTTTGCCTGAAATAGTCTGGCAGATGATTCCCATGATCCGCAACGCATTTCACCTCTTAAATCCCCTTGAGTCACTGAACATGAAGGGAAAAAGACAGGTGAATACGCCGTGGACACTGGCATCATTAGTTAAAATATTTTTTTTTTTTACATTTTTCTATTTTAAGAATGGTAGAAGTCAACTGATATCTTTGATTTCAGTGGTGAGAGAGACTGTGTATGCACATATTCAGATGACTACCTTTGAAAAAAGGTGTAGAAATATATTGGAGTTTGAGGTGTCAAATAAAAAACACAACATTGATGTTTGGTTACTGGTGGTAACACTGCATACCTAGAGAGACCAAATTTCCAACGCATGCCAGACAATGGGCTAAAGGTTACTTAGGGCTCATACAAACAACTGCATTAAAATGGTTTCCTGGGATTCATATATTACTTTTCCTCAGGAATGGGATAGGTCTTTGAAATCTTATGGAGGGGGGGGGGGGGTCCGACTCCTGGCCATCCTGCTGATCAGATGTCTGAAGTGGCCGCGGTGCTCTCAGGCCTCTTCCTAGGCCAGTGACATCACGATCTTCGGTCACATGATCTATGTGCAGCTTAGTCCCATTCAAGGGGATAGTCCTCAGCTGCAAGACGAAGCACAGCCACTATACAATTTATGGCACTGTGCTTGGTTAGCTGTGAGGAGGCTACAGCCTGTTGAAACAGCTGACCGGAAGTGATGCTGGGAGTCGTACCCCTCCTGATGAAATTCCAGAAAACCCATTCAAGGATTTAGCCTTTTATGGCCCATAGAGCATCTCCATGTGTCTTCATGTGGAGATGCATTATTAATATTTACCGATATTTCTTGCTGTATATACCACCAACATATTCCACAGAACTTTACAGACATTATCATCACTCATTGTCCTCAGTGGCGCTCACAATCTTGATTCCCTATCATTATGTCTTTCGTTTGTGGGAGTAAATCAGAGAACTTGGAAGAAACCCATAGAAACACAGAGAGAACATACAAATTCCATTCAGATATTGCCGTCAGTCGATTTAAGCCCAGGACCCAGTGCTACAAGGTACCAGTGCTAACCACTGAGCCACCTTAATGCACCATTGCATGCAATATTACAGAGATATTCTCCTCCAGAATAATTGCTATTAGGTGGAATAAAGTACCTCATGCAAGTACCACACTGTAGCATATGGTGTGCCTATGTATCTGGGATAAGGAACCTTAAGCACTCCATGTGTCACCATACAGGATCGGATTTGACTGTGTGCCATATAACTTGTCAGCAATCACTATGTCTCATCTTTGATTTATCCCTTACCTCCAGTGCTAAGCGTTTCACTCTCTCTTGACTGATTTCTGATCTAATTTCTTGTATATCTGTCCTGCAGAAATAAAAATATATATCATATTGCATAATTGTGTATATAAGGATACAACGATACTAAGACTACCTATACATGTCTACTCTTAAGGACTCATGCACATGGCTGTAGCCATTTTTCCAACCCACAAATTTCAGATCTGCAAAACACAGATATCGACCTCGTGCCTTCCGAATTTTGCAGAACGGAACTTCTGGCCATAATAGAACTGTCCTATCCTTTTTCCGTAATGTGGACAAGAATAGGACATGTTCTAATTTTTTGCGGGTGTAATCAATAGACACTGTATGCTGTCCCCATCTTTTGCGACCCCATTGAAGTGAATGGGTCCACATCTGAACCTCAAGAATGGGTATCGGATGCGGACCAAAAAATCAAGGTTGTGTGCATGAGCCTTAATACTAAAAAGTGGCAACAAGTAGTAAAACCATGTGAGCTTTTTCTGCACAGTTCTTCCCTGCTTGATGTACTACTGCTAAACCCTCAATGATTTACTGACACTCTACTGAGGCTCTGCCCACATACTGTCATTAACTGCAAAGATTCATTTCACAAGTGTATTTCAGCTCCTTACGTTATGGATAGCTGTGGCCATCCACTCTTTCAGCCTACAGCTGTCTCCGAACTATGAGCATGTGTTCTGTATAGAGAAAGGGGAATAAGCCATTGCCAGAAACCTCTGGTTACAGGTGAAACTTGAAAAATTAGAATATCGTGCAAAAGTCCATTTATTTCAGTAATGCAACTTAAAAGGAATTGCATTAATGCAACTTAAAATTAGTTTTGTGAAAAGGTTCAATATTCTAGGCTCAAAGTGTCACACTCTAGTCCGTTAATTAATCCATACCCCCTGAGCAAAGGGTACCTCAAAATTGTGACTTTGGGGTTTCATAAACTGTAAGCCATAATCATCCAAATTATAACAAATAAAGGCTTGAAATATCTCTCTTTGCATGTAATGAGTCTATCTCATATATTAGTTTTACCTTTTAAGTTGCATTACTGAAATACATGAACTTTGTATGATATTCAAATTTTTCGAGTTTCACCTGTACAACCTCAGAACAAAAGCATCAGGCATTTGAAATCCAACATGCCCCATCCTTCTCTCCCTCAACATTTGGCACTGGGTAGAGTCAGGTGGCTTCCATACACATTAGATGGTTGGACATTCTGCCAAGATGAGAGGGTTTGGATGACATTATTCTAAAGTGTATGGCCAGTTTTGGCCCTGAAAGTGCATACTGGAAAAAATATTGGTCAGTGGTACTGTTCACACAGCTGCCTTTTAAATTTGCAGCATTCATTTCCATTTCTTAAAGAAAGTACTTGTCTCATTGAACACGCTTCTCAATCTTGGAACTAGGAATAAAGCAGATTGATACAGATGAAAATGTTGGAACTTGAAAAGAAAATTCTTTAGAAAATAAGGAATTAGCTCTGAAGCCCCCAAAATTGTATCTCAGAATAAGAAAAAAATCTAAAGAAATCTGATCACTAATGCTAGCCCATTACTACCAATTATTTTTTTGTAGGTCTAATAGTGTAATAGCATTTGTAATATTTGATACTATGGGATGTATAAATTGTAACATAAAAAATAGGATATTTATAAATGGCGGAAGGAGAATGCTAAATAGTGATGATCCAGCATGCTCGGCCGAACATCTGTTCGGCTCGAGCATCTCGATGCTCGGCATATGGCGGTAACCCGGCCGAGTACAGCATGTGCTGGAGCGCAATACTCGAGTCTCCTCCCCACACGTTTCTTGGCTGCTACGCAGCCAATAAACGTGCAGGTAGGTGCTGTCACACACTGTAATGCCGTAGCCATGTTGGTTACTGGCATTACAGTGATTGGCTGGCCGGAACGCGTCATCGGGTGCTATAAAGCACCCGATGACACGTGTTCGGCTCAGTCTTAGTCAGGGAGAGCTGAACATAGGAAGGAAAAGACAGTGTAGGGACTGTTATTGGAAGATTTTTATTAAAAAACTTTTCAGAGACACAAAAGTCCTTCTAAGGAGTATTATGTGTGACAGCAGCAATATACAGTATGTTTGTAGCGCAACCTGCGCTAAATTGCTCAGTCTTAGGGAGAGCTGTGCATAGGAAGGGACAGAGTGTAGGGAGTGTTATTGGAAGATTTTTATTAGAAAAACTTTTCAGAGACCCAAAAGTCCTTTTAAAAACTATTGTGTGTGACAGCAGAAATATATATTTTTTTAGCGCATCCTACGCTAAATAGCGTCTAATAGGCCGCTACGGACAGTTAAATTATCAGCGCCACATCTCCTGTGTAAAGTGTGTGCATCCCTAAAATATCAGTGACATCCAGTGTACTTTTTCCGTAGACGGTGTCCACTGCGTACAGTTAAATTATCCGCACCACATCTCCTGTGTAAAGTGTGCACATCCCTAAAATATCAGTGACATCCAGTGTACTTTTTCCGTAGACGGTATCCGCTGTGTACAGTTAAATTATCCGCGCCACATCTCCTGTGTAAAGTGTGCGCATCCCTAAAATATCAGTGACATCTAGTGTACTTTTTCCGTAGACTGTGTCTGCTGCGGACAGTTAAATCATCCGCGCCACATCTCCTGTGTAAAGTGTGCGCATCCGTAAAATATCAGTGACATCCAGTGTACTTTTTCCGTGGACGGTGTCCGCTGCGGACAGTTCAATTATCCATGCCACATCTCCTGTGTAAAGTGTGCGCATCCAAAAAATATCTGTGACATCCAGTGTACTTTTTTTAATAGACGGTGTCCTCTGCGGACAGTGACATTAGCTGCGCCACATCTCCAGTGTAAAGTGTGCGCATCCAAAAAATATACAGTATGTGACATCCAGTGTACTTTTTCAGTAGATGGTGTCCGCTGCGGACAGTGACATTACCAGTGCCACATCTCCAGTGTAAAGTGTGCTCCTAAAAATGTTATCTGTGACATACAGTGTACTTTTTCTGTAGACGCTTTGGACAGTGACATTACCGGTGGTACCTCTCCTATACAGGGAGTGCAGAATTATTAGGCAAATTGTATTTTTGAGGATTAATTTTATTATTGAACAACAACCATGTTCTCAATGAACCCAAAAAACTCATTAATATCAAAGCTGAATATTTTTGGAAGTAGTTTTTAGTTTGTTTTTAGTTTTAGCTATTTTAGGGGGATATCTGTGTGTGCAGGTGACTATTACTGTGCATAATTATTAGGCAACTTAACAAAAAACAAATATATACCCATTTCAATTATTTATTTTTACCAGTGAAACCAATATAACATCTCAACATTCACAAATATACATTTCTGACATTCAAAAACAAAACAAAAACAAATCAGTGACCAATATAGCCACCTTTCTTTGCAAGGACACTCAAAAGCCTGCCATCCATGGATTCTGTCAGTGTTTTGATCTGTTCACCATCAACATTGCGTGCAGCAGCAACCACAGCCTCCCAGACACTGTTCAGAGAGGTGTACTGTTTTCCCTCCTTGTAAATATCACATTTGATGATGGACCACAGGTTCTCAATGGGGTTCAGATCAGGTGAACAAGGAGGCCATGTCATTAGATTTTCTTCTTTTATACCCTTTCTTGCCAGCCACGCTGTGGAGTACTTGGACGTGTGTGATGGAGCATTGTCCTGCATGAAAATCATGTTTTTCTTGAAGGATGCAGACTTCTTCCTGTACCACTGCTTGAAGAAAGTGTCTTCCAGAAACTGGCAGTAGGACTGGAAGTTGAGCTTGACTCCATCCTCAACCCGAAAAGGCCCCACAAGCTCATCTTTGATGATACCAGCCCAAACCAGTACTCCACCTCCACCTTGCTGGCGTCTGAGTCGGACTGGAGCTCTCTGCCCTTTACCAATCCAGCCACGGGCCCATCCATCCGGCCCATCAAGACTCACTCTCATTTCATCAGTCCATAAAACCTTAGAAAAATCAGTCTTGAGATATTTCTTGGCCCAGTCTTGACGTTTCAGCTTGTGTGTCTTGTTCAGTGGTGGTCGTCTTTCAGCCTTTCTTACCTTGGCCATGTCTCTGAGTATTGCACACCTTGTGCTTTTGGGCACTCCAGTGATGTTGCAGCTCTGAAATATGGCCAAACTGGTGGCAAGTGGCATCTTGGCAGCTGCACGCTTGACTTTTCTCAGTTCATGGGCAGTTATTTTGCGCCTTGGTTTTTCCACACGCTTCTTGCGACCCTGTTGACTATTTTGAATGAAACGCTTGATTGTTCGATGATCACGCTTCAGAAGCTTTGCAATTTTAAGAGTGCTGCATCCCTCTGCAAGATATCTCACTATTTTTGACTTTTCTGAGCCTGTCAAGTCCTTCTTTTGACCCATTTTGCCAAAGGAAAGGAAGTTGCCTAATAATTATGCACACCTGATATAGGGTGTTGATGTCATTAGACCACACCCCTTCTCATTACAGAGATGCACATCACCTAATATGCTTAATTGGTAGTAGGCTTTCGAGCCTATACAGCTTGGAGTAAGACAACATGCATAAAGAGGATGATGTGGTCAAAATACTCATTTGCCTAATAATTCTGCACTCCCTGTATAACGTTTCCTCATCCCAAATACCTGCGACATTCCCTGTAATTTTTTATTCGCTGCTGGTGACAGCATTGACATTATCTGGGTGATATCTCCTGTGTGACGTTTCCACATCCCAAATACCTTTTTTAATTTTTTTGCGCATACACTTCCAAATCCTACGCTACTGTACTTGTGACATACTTTCAAGCATATATCACATTTTAAATGAAGAAGGGGAGCAGTAAGGGACGGGGAAGTGGCCGTGATGCTGATGGTGCACGCAGAGGCCGTGGCCCTGGGCGCATTGAAACTGTGCCTGCTGCCAGATCGTCATCCACGATACCTAGCTTCATGTCCCAGTTTGCAGGGCGGTGCAGGACACCACTCTTGAAGTCAGACCAGTGCGACCAGGTGGTCGGATGGATTGCAGCAGATAATGCTTCCAGTCAGTTAAGCACCACCCTGTCTTCCACCAAGTCCAGTCTTGATACTCCTTCCTCCCACTATGGAGAGTCTGGCCAAACAAGTGATCCCACACTCAGATATTCCGAGGACCTCTTTTCCTCGCCATTCCTTGATTTGGCCCTCTTGCCAAGCATGCTTTAAGAGGGACAGATCTTGTGCCCTGATTCCCAAACACTTGAGCATTCAGTCACAAGAAGAGGACGGTGGGGAACGGCAATTACTGTTTAATGAGGTGGATGATGATGAGACACAGTTGCCAATAACTCAACAGCAATTACTGCCTCAAGAGGTTGAGGAAGAGGATGAGACACAGTTGTTGATCACTGAGGTTGTGGTTAGGTCAACAAGTCAGAAAGATAAGCAGAGTGAGGAAGTGGAAGAGGAGGTGGTGGACGATGAAGTGACTGACCCAACCTGGGAAGGTGGAAAGCCGAACGAGTACAGCAGTACAGAGGGGGAGGGATCTGCAGCACCGCAACAGGCTGGAAGAGGCAGTGGGGTTGCAAAATGGAGAAGGCAGGCCACACCAAACAGGCCTGCAACTGTTCGCAGAGCACCCCCTTGCGGAAATCTCGCTTGCCAAGGGGTTGGTGTTCCGCAGTCTGGCGATTTTTTGAAGCTGCACAGCATTGAAATGTCCTTACCCAAGGCATTTGAACGCAAGTGCAAATACCCAGCCACCCACCCACAGGCCATAGCACTAAATGCACAGCTTTCCAAAATACTGGCCCTGGAAATGTTGCCATTTAGGCTTGTGGACACTGAGGCCCTCTGCAGCCTGATGTCGGCGGATGTCCTTCGGTACGCAGTCCCCAGACGCCACTATTTTTTAAGGTGTGCCATGCCCGCCTTACACCAACATGTGTCCCGTAACACCACACGTGCCCTGACTAACGCAGTTACTGGGAAGGTCCACTTAACCACGGACACGTGGACAAGTGCATTCGGCCAGGGACACTACATTTCCCTGACGGCACACTGGGTGAATGTTGTGGAGGCCAGGAGAGAGTCATACCCTGGGATGGCACAGGTGCTACTGACGCCAAGGATTGCGGGCCCTACATCGATCAGGGTTTCCGCCAGCACCTACGTTAGTGGCTCCAAACCTCACTTCTCCTCCTCCGCCTCCTCCTCACCTTCCACATTAGAATTATCTGCGTGCAGCACCAGCCAGTCATCAGTCAGTAGCTGGAAGCAGTGTAGAACTGCAGTGGGGAAGCGGCAACAGGCCGTGCTGAAGCTGATATGCTTAGGGGACAAACAGCCGCAGAGCTGTGGCAGAGACCAGACTGAGCTGTAGCTCTCGCCACTCAACCTAGAGCCAGGCATGGTTGTCTCTGATAATGGCCGTAACTTGGTGGCGGCTTTGGAGATCGACAAGCTCAGACACATCCCATGCCTAGCCCACATCTTAAACTTAGTGATTCAGCAGTTTCTCAAAACCTACCCCAATTTGCCTGAGCTACTGGTGAAGGTGCGCCGCGTGTGTGCACATTTCCGCAAGTCATCGACAGCTTCAGCCGGTCCGTCAACGCTGCAGCAGCGCTTGAAATTGCCAGCTCCCCGGCTGTTGTGCAACGTGAGCATGCGCTGGAACTCCACATTCCACATGTTGGCCAGGCTTAGTGAGTAGTGTTGAGCACGAATATTCGAATACCGAATTTTTATCGTGAATATCGCCACTTTGAGAATTCGCAAATATTTACAATCTAGTGCTACATCTTCATTATATTGAATATTTGGCATGATTCCTCTCTGCTTCTTGGTTGTAAGCAATGAGAAGGAAGCAATGTCAAGTTCACAACAATACTTAGTGCACCAATCAGTAATCTGTAGCCAGACCTGCTAAAATGTGAAGTTGCACGTAGTGCGAAAAAAATATTCTAATCACTGCCGATTAGCATAATCGCGAATATATTGGAGCACTTGACTCTATCTGCATATAAAGCTATTCTAATGTTCTGCCGTGCTAACCATTTTCTCCAGTCTCAGGAAACTTATACCAGCATGAAAAATTTAGCCAAAGTGACCCAAGCCTGTATTTCGCATTCCAAAATCGCATTACGCAATTTTTACATTGCCGATTTAACGCATTCAATAAAATAATCTCGAATTCTCGAAATTCGCGAATATATGACGAATATTCTACAAAATATTTGTGAAATATCGCGAATTCAAATATAGCCCCTGCCACTCATCACTACTTGTGAGCAGCAGAGGGCAGTAGTTGAATACCAGCTGCAACATGGTCGTCGCCTTTCCAGTCAGCTTCCGCTATTCACAAGCGAGGAGTGGGCATAGATGTGTGACCTCTCTGAGGTTTTAAGAAACTTTGAGAAAATAACACAGATGGTGAGCTATTATCAGCGTAACCATCCCACTTCTGTGTCTATTCAAACACTCGCTGCTCACAATTAAGGACAACACTTTGCATGTGGAAGATGTGGAAATGGGGGAAGACATTACACAGGATGATAGCCAGACCACCCTCAGTTTGTCTTCTCAGCGTGAATTGGACGATGAAGAGGAGGAGGAGCAGGAGACAGTTGTCTCCGCTACAGAGGGTAGTACCCATGGAAGTTTAATTCCATCTGTTCAGCGTGGGTGGGCAGAAGAGGAGGAAGAGGATGAGGAGATTTAGAGTTATCCTCCTGATGACGACAGCGAAGTCTTGCCTGTTGGTACTCTGGCACACACGAATTACTGGTCGTTCACCCTTCTCGACCCCCGCTACAAAGAGAACTTCTCATCTCTCATTCCTCTGGTGGAGAGGATGAGCAAAACGAAGATCCTTGTTGAAAAATTGCTCCCAAAATTACCATCTGACAACACATAGGGGAACACATAGCAGTTTCAACAGAGGCAGGGCAACACTCTCCAAAGCCTGGGATAGTTTCATGACACCTCGCCAGCACCCTAACCCTGATGCGCGGCGAGGAGGGAAAAATTTTGGAAGATGGTGAAGGAGTACAAAGCAGACCGTGTCAGCATCCTCAATGATCCCTCAGTGCCTTACAACTACTGGATGTCCAAGCTGGACACGTGGCATGAACTGGCGCTCTACACCTTGGAGGTGCTAGCCTGCCCTGCCGCCAGCGTTTTGTCTGAGCGGGTATTTAGTGCTGCTGGTGGCATTATAACAGATAAGCGTAGGTATCTGCCTGTCAACTGAAAATGCTGACAGGTTGACTCTTATAAAAATGAACAAGGCCTGGATTGACCAAGACTTCTCTACTCCACCAGAGGAAAGCGGCTGAACATAAAGGCACTTTAAATGTGGCTTTTTTTTTTGTATTGAATACACTGTATTCCCATGCACCCCTTCCACTACAAACTAGGGTATATGGTTGAATCTTCCTTTTCTCATCCTCCTCCTCCTCCTCTTCCATCATATCAACATGCTTATTCATCGCATATAATGCCCTTGCATATATGCCCTTCGCATATAATGTTTTACAGGGTCAGCTCAGCTGCAGGCCCTCGCATATAATTTTTTAGAGGGTCAGCTCACCAGCAGGCTCACACCTAAAATGTTTTACAGGGTCAGCTCAGCAGCAGGCCCTCGTATATAATGTTTTACAAGATCAGCTCACCAGCAGGCCCGCACCTAAATTCTTTTACAGGGTCAGCTCACCAGCAGGCCCGCACCTAAATTCTTTTACAGGGTCATCTCACCTGCAGGCCCACATATATAATGTTTTACAGGGTCATCTCACCTGCAGGCCCACGCATATAATGTTTTACAGGGTCAGCTCACCAGCAGGCCCTCACCTACAATCTTTTACAGGGTCAGCTCACCTGCAGGCCCTCACCTACAATCTTTTAGAGCAGTGTTTCCCAACCAGTGTGCCTCCAGCTGTTGCAAAACTACAACTCCCAGAATGCCTGGACAGCCTTTGGCTGTGCGGGCATGCTGGGAGTTGTAGTTTTGCAACAGCTGGAGGCACACTGGTTGGGAAACACTGTTTTAGAGGGTCAGCTCACCAGCAGGCCGTCACCTGCCTTGCTTGGAAGTAGTAGCCATAGCTGTTTCTCAGGCTCCCTCTCCGGAATCAAACCCTGATTCCCCGTTACCCATGGTCACCATGGTTCGCTCTGAAAATAACATCGAAAGTTGATAGGGCAGACATCCAAATGGATCATCACCGTCACGGGGACGTGCGATCAGGCCCAGGTTATCTAGAGTCACCAAAGCGGCGGCAGGCCCTCGCCCATAATGTTTTAGATGGTCAGATCAGCAGACCCTTGCTCCAAATGTTTTTGAGGGTCACCAGCAGGCCATCAATGATAATTTTTCAAGGCTGTGTATGATGCCCTCCTTTATGTGTAACAAAGGGTGTATTGTAGTGACGGTTCATTGTAATTTTTGACAGCCCTTTCACTTAGTGCATAGGCTTTATGAGTGTAGGAGTCCCACTACCTGAACAATTGTACCACAATGTGAATGAGGCCCTCCTTTATGTGATATACAGGTTGTATCAGAGTGCCCCTTCCTTGTAATTTTTGGCAGCACTTACACTTTATATACAAGTAAATATACATATTCCTCTCAAATCGATTTTATCTTTGGTTTGGTGCGTATTATTGTCAGTCTGTAAAAGTGGCATACTAATTGGACAACATCATTCACAGCAGCGACCTGGGAGCCAAAGATGCATCCAGACATCCTCCCCATGCTGTTCCTGAACCATTTCAGTGGTGTTTCCATCAATTTCTGACCATTTCTATGAACCAGGCACCCTCCCCTCTTCAGAGCAGGGGATGCCTGGTTTAATGCTCGGGTTCTCCCATTGACTTCCATTATACTCGGGTGCTCGGTAGAGCACCCGAGCATCCCGATGTGTTCAGCCCGAGCCCCCGAGCACTATGGTGCTCGATCAACACTAATGCTAAACAATACATCTTACATAATGAAACATAGGACAGATAGAGATACAGTATGATAACTTGAATAAAGAAATAGAGGATAAAGGAAAATATCAGCTTTTTTTTACTTACAAGTGCTTATTTTTAAGAATGTCCATCATAAGTTTAAGTGATTTTATTTCTTCCATAAGTTCCTCCATTTTAACATTCTGTACAGGTTCAGGGCTCTTCTTGGATGCTATGGAAGCAGAATGCTTTGCATTTGAAAAATTTATTTGATTAGGTGGGTTTGAAAACCTTGGAGTATTCTAGGAAAACAATAGAAAATGCTCATGACATACACATAAGTTTTCATCACCACTGTGAATAATTGCATACACAAGCACTAAATGTTAGACATGGGTTTGCAGTTTTCTGATGTATAAGTGGATTAAGAGTATGCTCAGGCGTATTGTAAATGCTGTGGAGTTATATGCGGAGAATCTGCAGCATTTACAGTAGCAGCACATTGGATGAGATTTAAAAAATCTCATCCAGACACTGCAGAGTGTCCACAGTGCAATCCGTATATAACTTTACATGCGGTACAGATTTAAAAATTTATTTTTTAACTAGCTTGTTCCTGAGCAGAGACACCAATGATTAAAGTTTCGAGCGTTATGTTTACACATCTATTTGTCCCTCTGTTGATAGCTGTACACAGACAATTCGGTGTAGTCATAGGGATATTAGGGGTATTTGACTATACAATTTCTAGCACATAAAATCTATTTTATAAAACAGGGAAAGTAAGCAGCTCTCACCCACCGTCCACCTGCCTAGAGCACGGATGGCAACCTCCGGACTTGATTGCTGTGAAATATTCAAGACCAAGAAAAATACAGCTTCCAAGATGCAAAAGGTGGAATCTTTATTGTGCGTTTAAAATCCAAATGCAAGACATCACAGGTTACAGTAACGCGTTTCAGACCGCAAGTAAATCAGGGTCCATCATGACAATAAACTTGTGTACAAAACTCAGTTTAAAAAGGCTAATCCACACCTGCCACCCCAATCATTGAGTCGCATGACCTGATTAGACTAACTCAGAGCATGTGTCAATCATGAAGGGAGGGGAGGGAGGAAAAGACACACTTGAAATACACATGAAATATATAGAAAAACATAATAACAATGTTTAAAATTGGCAATGTGTAAAAAACACCAATGGCAGGCAAACATGAAATTAATATTGTAATATGAGATCATGTCTCTTGTTCAGACCTTCAGGATAGCGCGTGGCGAGTAAAAACATCCAATAAGCCTCTCTATTAAGCAGCTTTCTCCTCAGGTCGCCACCTCTGGCTGGAATAAAGACCCTTTCAATACCTTGGGCTCTCAGATGGGTCACATCACCACCATGTATAACTGCAAAATGTTCACTAACTGCAGATACGTTGCGATTTCTGTAATGGGGAATATCCGATATATGCTTACGGATTTGTGATTTTATTTGGTTGGAAGTGCAACCTACATACTGCAACTTGCACATTTGGCAGGTCACTAAGTAGATGGCATTTTTTGTGTTGCAATTCAAGTAGCTATTAATACTGTATTTTTTACCATTAGCCATAGAATAAAAAAACTGGCTTACTTGAAAATAATCACAACAAATGCACCTACTGTGCCCGCACTTATAGCTGCCCTTCATTGAAAGCCAGGTCGGTGTCACATTGCTTTTCTCTTCATATAAACTGGGACTGATGAGACTGCCCAATGTGGGAGCTTTTTTCGCAGCACATCTAATGCCTCCCGCTATTATTTCTGACCACTTTTCATCAAAGCTGAGGACTGGTAGATGCTTTTTAATAATTTTGCATATTTCCCTGTATTCGCCACTGTACTGGGTGACAAACGTAATGGGAGTGTGGCTATTCACTTTGCTGTTGCCCGCTGTATCCGTGGGGTTTGTATCAGGAAAGATCAAAGATTTGCGGTCCAAACTCTGAACCGTTTTTTTGATATTTAGCATATGATTCCGTGAATAGGCTCTAAGAGCCAATCTATTCACAATCTTATTACTTTCCTGTTCAAAGGACGAAATGTCCGAACAGTTACGCCTGGTACGGATCAGCTCGCCTCTTGGAATATTGTATATTACATGCGGCGGGTGGCATGATGATGCATGCAAAATAGTGTTACCAGCTAGCTCTTTCCTAAAAGTGGAGGTGTTCACACTAGAACTAGCAGAATCACCGCTCAATTTTAAATCCAAGAAGGAAACCGACCTGGTATCAAAGTGCAACGTGAAAGAAATGGAGGGTACACATGAATCCATGTATTCGCCAAACAGTGGTATGGGCGCCACATCCCCAGACCATACAAACAGCAGGTCATCGATGAAGCGCCCATACCACTGCAGGCGATCGCAGAAAGGGTGGGTGTCGATGAGGAGGAAGCTCCTCTCCCACCATGCCATGAATATATTAGCAATGGAGGGAGAGAACTTAGCCCCCATCGACACCCCAGATACCTGCAAATAATAACATTCGTTGAACATAAAAAAGTTATGTTTCAAGAGAAAGCTGACCGACATCTCCAAAAATTCTTGCAATTCACAGGTATAGTTGCTATAGGTATTAAGGAACCAACACAGAGATCGCAGCGCCGATTCATGTGGTATATTCGTGTCTTTTAAAAGACACTGGTTCTGTGTTGCAGGCCATGTCGTCTTTCCAATGGAGAGAGGATTATGTTTGGATTACTGCAGACGTGGTGTCACTTTATACGAATATACCACATGAATTGGCGCTGCGATCTCTGTGTTGGTTCCTTAATACCTATAGCAACTATACCTGTGAATTGCAAGAATTTTTGGAGATGTCGGTCAGCTTTCTCTTGAAACATAACTTTTTTATGTTCAACGGATGTTATTATTTGCAGGTATCTGGGGTGTCGATGGGGGCTAAGTTCTCTCCCTCCATTGCTAATATATTCATGGCATGGTGGGAGAGGAGCTTCCTCCTCATCGACACCCACCCTTTCTGCGATCGCCTGCAGTGGTATGGGCGCTTCATCGATGACCTGCTGTTTGTATGGTCTGGGGATGTGGCGCCCATACTACTGTTTGGCGAATACATGGATTCATGTGTACCCTCCATTTCTTTCACGTTGCACTTTGATACCAGGTCCTTTTTGGATTTAAAATTGAGCGGTGATTCTGCTAGTTCTAGTGTGAACACCTCCACTTTTAGGAAAGAGCTAGCTGGTAACACTATTTTGCATGCATCATCATGCCACCCGCCGCATGTAATATACAATATTCCAAGAGGCGAGCTGATCCGTACCAGGCGTAACTGTTCGGACATTTCGTCCTTTGAACAGGAAAGTAATAAGATTGTGAATAGATTGGCTCTTAGAGCCTATTCACGGAATCATATGCTAAATATCAAAAAAACGGTTCAGAGTTTGGACCGCAAATCTTTGATCTTTCCTGATACAAACCCCACGGATACAGCGGGCAACAGCAAAGTGAATAGCCACACTCCCATTACGTTTGTCACCCAGTACAGTGGCGAATACAGGGAAATATGCAAAATTATTAAAAAGCATCTACCAGTCCTCAGCTTTGATGAAAAGTGGTCAGAAATAATAGCGGGAGGCATTAGATGTGCTGCGAAAAAAGCTCCCACATTGGGCAGTCTCATCAGTCCCAGTTTATATGAAGAGAAAAGCAATGTGACACCGACCTGGCTTTCAATGAAGGGCAGCTATAAGTGCGGGCACAGTAGGTGCATTTGTTGTGATTATTTTCAAGTAAGCCAGTTTTTTTATTCTATGGCTAATGGTAAAAAATACAGTATTAATAGCTACTTGAATTGCAACACAAAAAATGCCATCTACTTAGTGACCTGCCAAATGTGCAAGTTGCAGTATGTAGGTTGCACTTCCAACCAAATAAAATCACGAATCCGTAAGCATATATCGGATATTCCCCATTACAGAAATCGCAACGTATCTGCAGTTAGTGAACATTTTGCAGTTATACATGGTGGTGATGTGACCCATCTGAGAGCCCAAGGTATTGAAAGGGTCTTTATTCCAGCCAGAGGTGGCGACCTGAGGAGAAAGCTGCTTAATAGAGAGGCTTATTGGATGTTTTTACTCGCCACACGCTATCCTGAAGGTCTGAACAAGAGACATGATCTCATATTACAATATTAATTTCATGTTTGCCTGCCATTGATGTTTTTTACACATTGCCAATTTTAAACATTGTTATTATGTTTTTCTATATATTTCATGTGTATCTTTTCATGTGTATTCCAAGTGTCTTTTCCTCCCTCCCCTCCCTTCATGATTGACACATGCTCTGAGTTAGTTTAATCAGGACATGTGACTCAATGATTGGGGTGTCAGGTGTGGATTAGCCTTTTTAAACTGAGTTTTGTACACAAGTTTATTGTCATGATGAAGGACCCTGATTTACTTGTGGTCTGAAACGCGTTACTGTAACCTGTGATGTCTTGCATTTGGATTTTAAACGCACAATAAAGATTCCACCTTTTGCATCTTGGAAGCTGGATTTTTCTTGGTCTTGAATATAAAATCTATTTTGTACACTTTTTTTCAATTTTACACCACTCTCACCCCTTTTAAAAAATAGATGTGGGCTCTCACAGCCCAGGTTTACTATAATTTATACCATAGCTGTCATCGATTTGCTTTTCTGGCGCACAGACTGCCAAAGAGACACCAAATTTATTAACACACTTGCAATTCCTAATCGACTTGACATATCTTACACTAGCAAACTTCTTATTTAGACTGGTGTGTGAAACATTAGGAGAAGTAATCATGGTGGTCTTGGTTAGATAGAGAAGAAAAGGGAAAGTAAACAACTCCAATCAGAGACGATGTCACCTATGAGTTACTGAATTTAACTATTCTACTGTATAATCATTCATATGGTCTGAAGAACTAGTATCTACTGGCTATATGATGGCTGGTAATATTGGACTTTGTATAGTTTGTTTTATTTAATAACAGCATGGTAGTGTTATTCAGATAATGTGGGGATAATATGTTCACCACAACCTTTATTTGCTTAGTTGGGAACCAAACATCTTTACTCCTCTTCAAACATTATAAATGATAATGTTTGAAGAGATGCAAAGAAGCAAAGCTGTTCCTTCCACTTTTTTTCAGGATGACATCCCTAAAGGACCCCAGTAGTTAGAGAAAAATTGCCCCATGTCAATGCATACACAGTGACCAGAGGCATAAATTGAAGCTCCATGTTATGTAGTATTGATAATACTATTTTTTTTTTATGAGGTTAAGGGAAAGTAGTAAAGCTGCTACCTATGCAGCCCCTGTTACTGACTATCCATTGAAATCCTTGCAATAGGAAAATAAACGATGAAATGCAGAATGTAAAAGTAAATTCCCCATTAAAAGTGCCCTGTCTGACCCAGGAAGAAGTGGAGCTGCGTCTTAAAAACGTGTAAATAGACAAATCGCCGGCACTAGATGGCATACAACCCCGTATCCTAAGAGAATTAAGTAATGTCATAGCCAGACCCTTATTTCTGATATTTAAGGACTCTATATTGACAGGGAGTGTTCCACAGGATTGGCGCATAGCAAATGTGGTGCCATTATTCAAAAAAGATCCAAAAACAGAGCCCGAAAACTATAGACTGGTAAGTCTAACATCTGTCGTGGGTAAACTGTTTGAAGGTTTTCTAAGAGATGCTATCTTCGAGTACCTGAATGAAAACAAGAAAATAACACCATATCAGCATGGCTTCATGAGGGCTCAGTCATGTTAAACCAATTTAATCAGTTTCTATGAGGAGGTAAGTTCTAGACTTGACTGCGGCGAATCGATGGATGTCGTATATCTGGACTTCTCCAAAGCATTTGACACTGTACTGCATAAAAGGTTAGTATATAAATAAGAAGGCTTGGACTGGGAGAAAATGTCTGTATGTGGATAAGTAACTGGCTCAGTGATAGAAGGCAGGGACAAGAAAAATAAAAAGGAGATGGGATTAGTCACAGGCCCTTTTAGAAAAAAGGGGTCTGGGATATCCTGGCAGGGCACCAAAGGAAAGACCGTATTGATGGTTTAGAGTATAATCGGTAACTGGGAAGGTACAGGCAGCCACAGGTATATAGTCCAATTAGGAGGGTTCCTATATGGACATAGTGCAAAAGGGTAAATGAGAGGAAAAAGAAACCTGTCAATTGCAAACCTGTCAAATACCTGGAAAAAGCAATACCATATCACTAAATAGCAATCACTGGTTGATTATGTGCAATATTCAATTATTGACTGTATAATAAAAAACACATATACCTCTAGATAGAGTGGTCCAGTCATCGATTGATAATAATAGGATACAATCGTGTACTATTTCCGGACTGGAAATGACGTCGCCTCCTCTACTTCCGCACCGGTCCTCTTGCGTTCCACGCTGGAGCGCAGACCGGAAGGGATGTAACTTCCTTCATTTTTGGCGCTTTTTCATGTTTAAATATGAGACCATGTAGCAATGTATTTATGCTCCTGATGAAGGGGATCTTGCAAGACCCCGAAACGTGTTGAGCCTGCACCCCACCCATACCCTGTGCTTAATAAAGAATATTTGACCAGATGTACCAAGTGTGACTGCCAATTCCGGAAACTCTACGGGCGACCCAGGCGCAGGAGGAAGCAGAGTGGGTGTCTTGAGCTTTATCCCACCCTGCCCCTCCTGGGTGACGTGAGTGCCTTTTAATGTTTTTATGCTTACGTTTTATCTAACGTTCATAGTACACGATTGTATCCTATTATTATCAATCGATGACTGGACCACTCTGTCTAGAGGTATATGTGTTTTTTATTATACAGTCAATAATTGAATATTGCACATAATCAACCAGTGATTGCTATTTAGTGGGATGGTATTGCTTTTCCCAGGTATTTGGCGCCATTGACAGGTTTCTTTTTCCTCTCATTTACCCTCAGTGATAGAAAACAGAGGGTGGTTATTAACGGTACACACTCAGATTGGGTCACTGTCACTAGTGGAGTACCTCAGGGGTCAGTATTGGGCCCTATTCTCTTTAATATATTTATTAATGATCTTGTAGAAGGCTTGCATAGTAAAATTTTTTTTTTTGCAGATGACGCTAAACTGTGTAAAGTAATTAACACGGAAGAGGACAGTATACTACTATAGAGGGATCTGGATAGATTGGAGGCTTGGGCAGAGAAGTGGCAGATGAGGTTTAACACTGACAAGTGTAAGGTTATGCACATGGGAAGGAATAATGCAAGTCACCCGTACATACTAAAAGGTAAAACACTGGGTAACACTGACATGGAAAAGGACCTAGGAATTTTAGTGGACAGCAAACTAAGCTGCACTTTAGAAAAAAGACGACTAAAGGGAGATCTAATAACTATGTATAAATATATCAGAGGTCAGTACAGAGATCTATCTCAACATCCTCTGCGTCTGGAGGAAAGAGGATTTGTACACAAACATAGAAGAGGATTCTTTACGGTAAGAGCAGTGAGACTATGAAACTCTCTGCCTGAGGAGGTGGTGATGGTGAGTTCACCAAAATAGTTCAAGAGGGGCCTGGATGTATTTCTGGAGTGTAATAATATTACAGGTTATAGTTACTAGAGAGGGGTCATTGATTCAGGGAGTTATTCTGATTGCCTGATTGGAGTCGGGAAGGATATTTTTTTCCCCTAAAGTGGGGAAAATTGGCTTCTACCTCACAGGATCTGGATCAACTTGCAGGATAACAGGCTGAACTGGATGGACAAATGTCTTTTTTCTGCATTATAAATTATGTTACTATGTTACTGTATATTTAAAAAGCACTCTGCTTTTTCTGCATCTTATATTCATTTTAAGACATTTAACCTAGCATGTGTGATGACCTCTCCTTACCATTCTTGGTATCAGCAGTGTTCTCTCAGTAGACATGCCATAAAATAAAATGTAAGAAAACCTTGTAAAGATGCTAACAATATGTTTGCTATTATTGTGGGAACAAAACAAAAGTATCCTTTCAGAAATTTAACCTGACAGGTGTAATCTTACATACCTTAGAGACACATTACCTGTTTGTATGTGTTTCATAAGATACAGATGACAGAAGATAAAACTGCATACCTTAGTTGTTGGACTTTTTATGTGGGAATTCACATGATCTTCATCTTTATTGCTAACAGATTCATTCTGTGATTAAAAAGAAAAGCAAGATCACTAAAGTTGACTGAAGCTGGCCATACACTTTAGATTAATGTAAGCAAACCCACTGATTTCAGAGTGACTGGCTGACCATCTAAAATTTGTATGGGAGTCTATTGACTCTCTCTGACGTCCACATGCTATGCACTGATCTATCATTGCTTCTCAGTGTACTAGGATACAACGCCATAATCTACGAACTGTACACAAGGCATTTGTATATGTTTTGATCAAAATGCATAAGCCCACTCACCACGTCAAGGTTGTCTCTATGAACGGGTCCCTACTCCAACTTGGCACGGCACCACTTGGCAACCACTGACATTACAGCAGTGCACCAGCAGATGGTGTGACCTAGTAGTCCAACAGCATGCACATCTGGTATTAGACAAGGCCCCCTTGGCACTGTGCCCACCAACCCACAGGCACAGCATCACAGCAAAAATGGCAACCATGCAGTACTGCACCATGTGAACAGATGTCAAAAGCTGTCCTTTCCATGTACTCAGGTCAGAGAAAAGAACAAGTAGGCAGTTGGATTTCAACATGCCCAACCTTTTTATTCTCAGTGGGTTAAGTCGATCTTCCATGTGCATGGGAACGGGTGAGCTGATAAAGAATATTAACCATAAATTGTATGTATTTAGACATGTATTTGTCTTCTCAACTGTCTCTTTTTGTTCCCCCGCATCCAGCACAAAACAGATATGAGTTCTTGTAAATAGTTTTTAGGTTTAAATAATTACTCAACATAAGAAATTAGTCATTTTAAATGCTTATTCTTTACAGACTCTGGTTTACAGTTTGTAATACAGTCCATGACTGTTTCCAATAGTAATTGGGCAGAATAGTGAATGCAGCTGCAGATTATAAAGCATGTTGTAACTGAGGACCACTACAAGATAGGAAATAACAGTAGTAAACATTTTTTCTATGTAAAAGAACATGAAAGGCTTACCCCTGAGGAGGCAATCTTATTCTTTGGTGGACGTTTCCCCTGCATCTTTGGTCTGTCTGCTGTGGGATGCGCCAACTTTACTGATGAAGCTTTGAGTCCATCCAGAGTTGGACTATCTGAATTATACAGGAAAAAACAAATATGAAACAAGTTTTTAGGCAGATAAAGAGAAATAATGTGTATTAGGGTCCATTCACACGTCCGCAATTCTGTTCCGCATTTTGCGGAACGGAATTGCGGACCCTTTAACTTCTATTGGGCCGCATTTCCGTCCCCGAAAAAAATAGAACATGTCCTATTCTTGTCCGCAATTGCGGACAAGATTAGGCATATTCTATTATAGTGCCGGCGATGTGCGGTCCGCAAAATGCGGAACGCACACTGTCGGTGTCCGTGTTTTGCGGATCCGTGAATCTGCAAAACACATACGCATGTGTGAATGGACCCTTATGATGTTAGTAACTTTCCTGTATGGAAACTTTTAATGGATAAAAATGACTGTTAGAACTAGAGGGTTTCCCACTAATAACACTGATCACCTTTCTACAGGATAGGTGACGGATGTTTGATTGGTGGCAGAATTGCTGGAACACCACTGACCATGAGAATGGGAAACAGATGAGCACATTCACTCCCAAGGGAACCTCGCCAATTTATCACCTATCATGTTGATAGGTGGAACATTTAATCAAGGGGAAAATCACTCATTTCACTGCAAACATGAAGATTTAAGTGTTACGGAAGTAAACTAGAGTGCGCCTATCCCTGCCATGTCACCTTGGCGGGGTTCAGGTAGGAAGTCTTGTTCTATGAGGTCCTCCCACAGGAGAGGTAGTTTACCTCTTTCTGGGCCTCTCTGTTACATGTTACTGTTACTCTGTTACTTTTGGCCACAGTTGTATTGTCAATCGGTGTTCGTTATTGTCCGGGCATTGACCAATGTAATAGGACAGACACTTATCTAAAATTTGTTCTTAAGTAATTGGTGCAGGATAAACTTACTTGTCTCTTTATTCTTGTCCTTTTTCTCTTCTGCTGGTTTTGTCTGTGATTCAATTGTGGGTCTAGGAAATAAAACAAACTTTTGTCTATACCCATTATATATTTTGTAACAATGCAATGAGAAGATATGCAGCTAGCTGTACAGGGAGTGCAGAATTATTAGGCAAGTTGTATTTTTGAGGATTAATTTTATTATTGAACAACAACCATGTTCTCAATGAACCCAAAAAACTCATTAATATCAAAGCTGAATATTTTTGGAAGTAGTTTTTAGTTTGTTTTTAGTTTTAGCTATTTTAGGGGGATATCTGTGTGCAGGTGACTATTACTGTGCATAATTATTAGGCAACTTAACAAAAAACAAATATATACCCATTTCAATTATTTATTTTTACCAGTGAAACCAATATAACATATCAACATTCACAAATATACATTTCTGACATTCAAAAACAAAACAAAAACAAATCAGTGACCAATATAGCCACCTTTCTTTGCAAGGACACTCAAAAGCCTGCCATCCATGGATTCTGTCAGTGTTTTGATCTGTTCACCATCAACATTGCGTGCAGCAGCAACCACAGCCTCCCAGACACTGTTCTGAGAGGTGTACTGTTTTCCCTCCTTGTAAATCTCACATTTGATGATGGACCACAGGTTCTCAATGGGGTTCAGATCAGGTGAACAAGGAGGCCATGTCATTAGATTTTCTTATTTTATACCCTTTCTTGCCAGCCACGCTGTGGAGTACTTGGACGCGTGTGATGGAACATTGTCCTGCATGAAAATCATGTTTTTCTTGAAGGATGCAGACTTCTTCCTGTACCACTGCTTGAAGAAGGTGTCTTCCAGAAACTGGCAGTAGGACTGGGAGTTGAGCTTGACTCCATCCTCAACCCGAAAAGGCCCCACCTTGCTGGCGTCTGAGTCGGACTGGAGCTCTCTGCCCTTTACCAATCCAGCCACGGGCCCATCCATCTGGCCCATCAAGACTCACTCTCATTTCATCAGTCCATAAAACCTTAGAAAAATCAGTCTTGAGATATTTCTTGGCCCAGTCTTGACGTTTCAGCTTGTGTGTCTTGTTCAGTGGTGGTCGTCTTTCAGCCTTTCTTACCTTGGCCATGTCTCTGAGTATTGCACACCTTGTGCTTTTGGGCACTCCAGTGATGTTGCAGCTCTGAAATATGGCCAAACTGGTGGCAAGTGGCATCTTGGCAGCTGCACGCTTGACTTTTCTCAGTTCATGGGCAGTTATTTTGCGCCTTGGTTTTTCCACACGCTTCTTGTGACCCTGTTGACTATTTTGAATGAAACGCTTGATTGTTCGATGATCACGCTTCAGAAGCTTTGCAATTTTAAGAGTGCTGCATCCCTCTGCAAGATATCTCACTATTTTTGACTTTTCTGAGCCTGTCAAGTCCTTCTTTTGACCCATTTTGCCAAAGGAAAGGAAGTTGCCTAATAATTATGCACACCTAATATAGGGTGTTGATGTCATTAGACCACACCCTTTCTCATTACAGAGATGCACATCACCTAATATGCTTAATTGGTAGTAGGCTTTCGAGCCCATACAGCTTGGAGTAAGACAACATGCATAAAGAGGATGATGTGGTCAAAATACTCATTTGCCTAATAATTCTGCACGCAGTGTATTTCAGAATCTCAAGGCAGACAACCCTTTGTTTTTTAAAGGTTTCCCTGTTTTGTCCTGCCCTTGTTCTCCACCTATGTAATATGAGTAAGGTGCATGTCATAGAAAACATCATTCATGGATATTTTAAAAACACTGGTGTGCCAACCCACCAGTAATTGTAAGCAACTGGAATCATTGGGGCAGTCTCTTGCATCAAAGAATGGTTATGTAATGAATGAGGAAGTGGCTCCCCTTGCCTATTGAGACTCTGTACATATCATATGTCTGCCTCTGGACCATGCTCTTCGCAAATATGTATGAAGCTATATTTGGCTACTGAGGATCTCAAAACCGGAGGAAAATACTTCAATTTTGTCAATTTGGACAAAAAACTGAACAAACCAGAATGGAGTGCACCAGAATACATTCCGTTCTATTTTGTTGTGTTCCCATGCCGGACACAAAATCGCTGCACCAAAAACCATGTTTTTTCGTACACAAAAAAAAAACATATCCGGTGCTCGTGGACTTAAAATGGTTTTAGTGCCGGAGCCATCATGTTCATTTTCGATGTAATACAACTGGATCCGTTCTGAACGCATGCAGCTGGTTGTATTATTGAAACAGATACGTTGTGCTGTGGTTTGGAGATCCCATGCCAGATCTCAAAACCGGACAGCAAAAACGCAGATGTGAAAGTAGCCTTAGAGTATATCTGAATGGGGTGTTAGTCCAGGTCTACATGAGTGCATTATAAGCACATTATGCCTCCATATTTCAGATGTGTAACCAGGCTGAGTGTGAATTTGGGTCAGTTAAACCTATAGTTCTGCCGGTCCTTATATCCGCAATATGGATGCATAATGTATCTGGATGCACAAATTTGTGTGGACCTGGACTAGCTCATCGCTTTCCAGTTCTAGAGCAGGTTCCACCAGTAAACATAATAAAGCAATTTCAGCACCACATCCAATTAAAATAAATAACTTTTATTGGGTCCAGCATAAAAAGATCCATGTGCAGAGCAGATATGATGTGGTTTACATGCTTCAGCTTAACACCTGATTATGATTAAGCGTAAAACATCTGCTCTGCAAATGGATGTTTTTATGCTGGACCCAAAAAAGTTTCTACTTTCCCATATGCATTTTGGTTTCAGGTTTTGAGATGCGGAAGAGGACCAAAACAGTTCTGTTTTGATTACACATCAGTATGCATCTGTTCCGTTAGGATGCGGTTGTGTGAAATCGAAATGGAACAAACTGGATCTGTCACTAAATACATGCAGCACGCCAGACCTGCAGGGTATAGCGAAGTGAGGTCACGGTTATGGGCAATCGAGCGTTGCTCACTGTATTGGAGAACCCTGGGCAGGCATGCGGCAGTGAAGGAGAGGTAGACACAGTTCCTCTGGGGCACACTCGGTATGTAGGAACAAGGCCTGATGGTGGATGAGGTGCCCTGGATGTTACAGGTATTTTGAGTGCCTGGGGCAAGGTCCCTTTTGGATTCGTGACGCCAGTGCCTGTAACGGTGGCACACCGATATATAGTTGGAATAGTGAACCAAACGTTGCTTTACTTAACCCTTTCATGACCAAGGGTCATTGATGCCCCAGTGTCCAGGTCAAAATTTACAAATCTGACATGCGTTACTTTATGTGGTAATAGCTTTGGAACACTTTTACTTATCCACGCCATTCTGAGATTGTTTTCTCGTGACACATTGTACTTCATGATAGTCATATATTTGAGTCAATATATTTCACCTTTATTTATGAAAAAATCCCAAATTTACCAAAAATTTAGAAAAATTCACAATTTTCCAAATTTCAATTTCTCTGCTTCTAAAACAGAAAGTGATACCTAATAAAATATTTATTACTTAACATTCCCCATATGTCTACTTTATGTTGGCATCATTTTGGAAATGTCATTTTATTTTTTTAGGACGTTAGAAGGCTTAGAAGTTTAGAAGCAATTCTTACAATTTTTAAGAAAATTTCCAAAACCCACTTTTTAAGAACCAGTTCAGGTCTGAAGTCACTTTGTGGGGCTTACATAGTGGTAACCCCCATAAATGACCCCATTGTAGAAACTACACCCCTCAAGTTACTCAAAACTGATTTTACAAACTTTGTTAACCCTTTAGGCGTTCCACAAGAATTAAAGGAAAATGGAGATGAAATTTCTAAATTTCACTTTTTTGGCAGATTTTCCATTTTATAATTTTTTTTCTTTAACACATTGAGGGTTAACAGCCAAACAAAACTCAATATTTATTACCCTGATTCCGCGGTTTACAGAAACACCCCACATGTGGTCGTAAACTGCTGTACGGGCACACGGCAGGGCGCAGAAAGAAAGGAATGCCATACGGTTTTTGGAAGGTAGATTGTGCTGGATTGGTTTTCTGAACGCCATATGTTTTTTATTTTTCTGCCGATCGTCTTGCGCAGGGGCTCGTTTTTTGCAGAAAGTGTTGAGGTTTTTATTGGTACCATTTTTGGGTACATAGGATTTTTTGATCATTCATTATTACACTTTATGGGGCAAGGTGACCCAAAAATTGGCTGTTTTGGAACAGTTTTCATTTATTTATTTTTACAGCGTTCATCTGATAAGTTAGGTCATGTGATAGTTTTATAGAAAAGATCGTTACGGACGTGGCAATACCTAATATGTATACTTTTTCTTATTTATTTAAGTTTTACACAATAATAGCATTTCTGAAACCAAAAAAATGATGTTTTAGTGTCTCTATAGTCTGAGAGCCATAGCTTTTTTATTTTTTGGGCGATTGTCTTAAATAGCATATCATTTTTTGCGGAACGAGGTGACGGTTTGATTGGTACTATTTTGGGGGTCATAAACCTTTTTGATCGCTTGCTGTTGCACTTTTTGTGATGTAAGGTGACAAAAATAGCTTTTTTGACACTGTTTTTTTTATTTTATTTTTATGGTGTTTATCGGACGGGGTCTATCATGTAATATATTTATAGAGACGGTTGTTACGGACGCGGTGACACCTAATATGTGTAGTTTATTTCATTTTTTCATTTTTTTTATAGAAAAAGGCAATTTATTTTTTTAATTTACAATTTTTTTTTTTTTCATTTTTATTATTTTCACTTTCTTTTTTTATCAAGTCCCACTTGGATCATGAAGATCCAGTGAAGCTGATGGCTGTACTATACTTTGCAATGCTCTTGCATTGCAAAGTATAATACTATTAGATGCCCTGTAATGCCCTGTAGGTGGCAACAGCGGACGCTTTTGCAAAGCGTCCGGTTGCCATGGCAACCATCGGGTGCCGCAATCACAGCGCTGCAGCCCCGATGGTTGAGAGAGGGAGCTCCCTCCCTCTATTAACCCCATAAATGCCGCAATCGCGGCATCTATGGGGTTACAGGAGAGTGTCAGCATAGAGCTGACACTCTCTGCAGATGGCGGCGGCTCAGTAATGGAGCCGCCGTGATCACAAACAGCAGGGGGATCGGGGGGTTCGGGGCAGCGCTGGAAAGGGGGGGGGGGATCGGGGGGGGGGGTGTGGCCGCCAATATTGAGGGAGGCTGGGGCAGGATGGGCGGGTCAGAATGAAAGCATGGGGCGGGGAGGGGGCGGACCGCATCAGGGCAGCTGCCTGCCTCTAGATGATCTGCAGACGGACACAAGGGGGGGGCTTGGAGGGGCACAGCCACAGATCGGGGGCACAGATGGGGGGGTATTATGAGGACCCTACCTGATTTCATGCTCTGATCTGCAGAGCGCAGATCAGAGTATGAAACCGGCATTTTTTTCACTGCCGCGATCCGATTGGTTAGTCTGCACAGACTAACCAATCGGATCGATTGTCGGCAAGGGGCCACTCTGATTGGTCCCTTGCCGGCATTACTAGACTGTATGCTGTCCGTGACAGCAGCAGGGCTCGGGCAGAAGCTTTAATCCAAGCGCTTTGCAGCGCTTGGATTAAAGAGCTGGTTTGACGTTTATACACGTGATAGCTGCACGGGGTATGTGCAGCTATCACGTATATATACAGATTGCGGTCGGGAAGAGGTTAAACAGTCCAACTTTGTACATCAAGATAGTAATACAGTCCTTTAGATCACAAGCTTCACAAGCAGGCTTATTTCACAAGATGGCAGGTATTAATCATGCAAGATACTCAGAGGGTAAATCCACAACACACTCAGAATCAGGTTGTACCTTTCTTCAGAAATAGTGTACACTGTTCTTTTAGAACTCCTGTCTGGTTTCAATCCCAAGGCCCGGATGCCTAAATGATGGCTTAAATCCTTGGTATATATATATCTTCCTCCCGTATAAATCCTTGCTTTGCTTTATAGTTCCTCTGCCTATTAATGTACTTATCTTGGCTGGAAATATCCTTACTTGACTTGTGAATGACTGCAGGTTTCTCCCAGGAGGTTCTGTCCTTCTACTGGGGTGTCTTAACTGAGCTAATCCTAGCCTCAGGAGCTTCAGGAAGACGAAGTAACTCCTCTAGTCCCCTGGAATAAACTAACTTCCCCTGTCTGGGTCTACCTATATATAACCAGGGCTCTCTGGCTCCCTCTAACGTCTGGGAGGCTAAACTGCACCCTGACAGGCCTGACACCCAGTTAACACAGGGAAAATGCATACACATGACATTAAATGCAATTAAGACACATTAACCCCTTTTGTGCAGTGCCCACCTTTACCTAGTGGGACACTACATACAACCACGCTATAACGTTGCCCGTCCTCGGCGCAACATGGAGGGGCCCTGCCCGGCTGGATACTGCAGCCTGAAAGACAAAATAGAGAACCGGCATACATGGCAATTATCACAGCAACAATACAAAGATTAACAAACATTGTAACTGAAGAAACGGTGACAAGGGGCGTCGTTCTCTTCTCTCAGGATAGTGTGAGGGAACAGGGGCGCTGACCTGGTGCAGCGTATCAATGATACCAGGATAGTCCATAAGTGCAAATTGTCCATAACAATGAAAACGAACATAAGTCCTTGGAGGCTCAAAGGATCACATGAGTCCGTACCCAGGCTTGCAAAAGGGTTAAACAGGGGTTTCCCGTGAGGGGCTACCTGGGCCCATGATGTAGTCCTCAAACCTCACAGGTGGGTGTCCCCTGGTAGAACGAGTGGACCTCCTTAGTGGCAGAGATTCTTCCTGCCTGGACTCAGGAAGGTCAGGGGAGCTCACCGCCTCTGGAACTTCTTCCGGAGCTCTCTGGGGTAAAATGTCCTGAGATGGAGGACTAACAGGAACGGGAGCAGGAACCAGTAAATTTAACCAAGGCATGAGGGCCCAGTGGAGCGGCTCTTTATCATGGATCAAGTTCTCCACAGCCTGCATAGGGTCCATAGGTGGAGCCGGCAACTCTTCCTCAGAAGGCTCAGGCTCCATCTCCTCCGCCGCTGGTTCTCCTTCTATACAGGGCTTGAGGCGGTTCCGGTGAACGACTTGGGGACCTTTTCCTTCTCTGGAGACCTGGTAAATGTGGGCTGCAGCATTGGGTATGGCAGTAATAATGTAGGGAATCCTTTCCCATTTGCTGTCCAACTTGCTGGTCCGATGGTTGTTTTTCAACCATACCTTGTCTCCAAGAGCCAGGGGTCCCGCATGGGCAGTCTGGTCGTAGTCTTTTTGCTGGCGTTCCCGGACAGTTTCCATGCGTTCTTGCACGATCTCCTTGGCATTAAGGAGACGCCTCTGGTGCTCCACTACCCAATCAGTCCTGGGCAGTGGGTTGATCACATCCGGCACTTGTACCCCCAGGGAGTGATCCGCAGGTAATCTCCCTTGTCGCCCAAACATCAGATAGAACGGGGTGTAACCGGTGGAACAATGGATGGTGTTGTTATAAGTGTACATAAGTTGTGGCAACAGAGTAGGCCAATCACCCCTCGTATCAGGGGTTACCGCTCTCAGCATTTCAATGAGAGTCTTATTCATTTTTTCACAGAGTCCGTTACCTTGCGGATGATAGGCGGTGGTCCGGACTTTCTGGCAGTTGTGCAGCAGGCACATCTCATGGAACAGCTGTGACTCAAACGCAGACCCTTGGTCGGTGAGGATCCTTTCTGGGCAGCCGTAGGGCAACAGGAAATGCTTTCAGAACGCCTCCGCTGTGGTCTTGGCTGTCAGGTCTTTCACAGACACTGCTACGACAAACTTGGTGAAGTGATCAATTATAGTCATGGCATATGTATACCCAGAGCGACTCGGCTCCAACTTCACATGATCAATCGCGACAAGTTCTAAAGGAGCTGTACTTACAATAGGATGGAGAGGCACCCTCTGGTCATGGCGTTCAGTCCGCCCCACAGCACAGGCAGTGCATTCTCGGCACCATTTCTCGATATCCTCTCTCATCCCAATCCAATAGAATCTTCTCCGTATGGTGGCCTCAGTTTTTTGCACACCGAAGTGTCCGGACTGGTTGTGGTACATGTCCAGTACCAGGCTGGCATCCCGACGTGGCAGGAGAATATGGTACACTCTATCACAGGACACTGGATCCAGACTCCTTCTGAGCAACAGGCCTCTTTGAAGGAATAGTTGGTGGCGATGTCTCCACAGTCTCACTAGTTCTGGGTCTGCACTCTTCCTGCGGATTCTCTCAGGGATTTTCCCACTGGTAAGGAAGTCGAGCAGTTCACCGAGGACTCTACTTTCGGACTAGAGCTTAATCCACCTTTCTTGATCGCCTCTGGACTCAGGATCATCTGATAAGGGAGGATCAGCAGCAGGAAGATTTTCAGTACGGATATTATCCTGCTGGGCAAATTTATTGTAGAACGCGGGCATCTCTACTTCTTCCCAGGCATCTTTCGGTTCATCTGGGGCCTCTGTAGTGGGAAGCCGCGACAGAGCATCAGCGTTATCGTTGGAGCGGCCTGCCCGGTACTTCACAGTAAAGTCATAGTTGGCAAGGCGGGAGGCCCATCTTTGCTCCAGTGCCCCTAATTTGGCTGTATTCAGATGCGCCAGGGGATTATTGTCCGTGAAGGCAACAAATGGTGTGGCAGCGAGATAGTCTTTGAACGTTTCAGTCACAGCCCACACTAAGGCAAGAAACTCCAGCTTGAAGGAACTGTAATTCTGGTCGTTCTTTTCAGCTCCCTTCAGGGATCTGCTGGCGTAGGCAATTACCCTTTCTTTGTTATCTTGCACTTGAGCCAACACGACCCCCAGGCCTCTTTTACTGGCATCCGTGTAGAGGAGGAATGGCTTCTGATAATCTGGGTAACCCAGAACAGGGGGTTCAGTCAACTTCTTCTTTAGGATTTGAAAGGCAATTTCTCGTTCTTGGTTCCATTCAACAGGAATAGGAGTTTTCGGGCTCTTCTTTGGATGTCCCCTCAAAAGTTCCTGGATGGGATCTGCAATTTGTGCGAAATGCGGGATGAAACGCCTGTAGTACCCTGCAAAACTGAGAAAGCTTCTCACCTCTTTCACGGTTGTCGGAGTAGGCCAGTTGCGAACAGCAGCAAGTTTATCAGGCTGTATTCCTTCGGCACTAACAATGTGCCCAAGGTATTTGACCGCTGGTTTCAGCAGGTGGCACTTGGATGGCTTGATCTTGAGGCCATATTTAGCAAGAACTTGAAACACCTCACCCAGGTGCTTTAAATGGTCCTCATACATCTTGGAGTATACAATGACGTCATCCAGATATAAGAGTACAGTCTCAAAATTCCTATGGCCTAAACAACGTTCCATCAGCCTCTGGAACGTTCCTGGAGCGTTACACAGTCCAAACGGCATATAATTGAATTCAAACAGGCCCATAGGTGTGGTGAAAGCAGTCTTTTCTCGATCTTCTGGGGCCACGGGTACTTGCCAGTACCCACTGGTTAAGTCCAAGGTGGAGAAATAGGCTGAAGACCCCAGGGCAGTCAAGGACTCTTCAATGCGTGGCAATGGATATGCATCTTTGTGGGTGATTTGATTAATCTTTCTGTAATCCACGCAGAACCTTATGCTGCCATCTTTTTTTCGGGCAAGTACTAGGGGCACAGCCCAGGGACTATGACTGTCCCGGATTATGTTAGAGTCTTTCATCTCTTGTATCATCTCTTTCACAGACTGATAGGTAGTAGGTGGTATGGGTCTGTGCCTCTCCTTAATAGGAGGATGAGAGCCGGTGGGTATGGTGTGTTTGATTACACTGACCTCTCCGTAGTCCGTGGAGTGCTTGCTGAAAGCCTGGTGGTGCTCCTTCACCAGCTTCAGGACTCCCTCTATTTGCTCCTTTGGGGTGGATTCATCCCCCACATGTAGTTCTTCCCACCAGGATGTTGAAGAGGTGCTGCTGCTCTGTGCGGTCTCGAACGCCTCCGTGGCAGGCAGACGGATTACATCCTGGAAAGACACCTGGAAAAGCTGAGCAACGGGGCAATGTTTAAGGAGAGTAACGGGATGATCACCAAAGTTAATTGAGCGGACAGGCACTTTACCTTGAGACACAGTCACCAGGCTCTTGGCTGTCCGTACGAAGGGATGATTTTCAAAGGGAATAGTTTCCACTAGGGCTTGATAGTCCTGGCCCTGGATCCCTAACACCGCACGGCACCACAGGATGATCTGGGAATTAGGAGGCAGAATTACCGGCCGGTTATCCCGGATCCGGACAATGCAAATTTTGCCTTTCTTGTTGGCGAACTTTTGTTGAGCACACAGCACACTAATAGTCTTTTGAATAACTCTTCTGGAAGCAGGTGAGGCTGAAGATATAGTTTGATTTAATGCGTCAAGCACTTCAGAGTAACAATTTTTTAGAACGTTAGTCCCTAATATCACAGGGTGTCCTCCTTTATCTCCTGCTTGTACCACAATCACGCCTTGCTGTGGCAGGGTGGCTTCTCCCACCTGAAGGGTAGGTTCCCAATACCCATGCACTTTCACTGGCTTACCGTTGCTGGCAATGATATCTAGCCAGGACTCTGGTGGCTGGGTGAGGAGACTTGGATCCCAGAACTTGTCCAAAAGTCAATATATGAATGGTGGTGACCTGTGACCCAGTGTCCAACAGGGCTTCAAAGGGTATCCCGTTGATACATATATTGACTTTTGGACGGGATCCTACATACTTAGGCATCCAGCTTGGATCCTTTGGACCTACTGTTCTACCTCCCGAGGGGCGGTCCTCTGCCTCAGCACATTGATTCAGTATGTCCATATTTCTTGCAGTGCTGGCAGACAGGCTGTTTCCTACTTCTGGGCCGGTACCTTGGTCGCCCATCAGACTCTTTTGGGTATACGTCTCCATATGCAGGTGGGAGCCTTGGAGGAAAAGGACCTTCATCTTCTAGTAACAATGGTCTCTCCCACTCCTCTAACTTCTTGCACACCTTCTCTAGACTTAGAGTAAGATGGTTCACTTGCTCCATGAGGGCTGCCACTACATCTGTGACTGGAGCTTGGGTGGCCTGACTGACCCCTGCATACCCCACATTCACAGTCTTGGGCTGACAAGCCTGGGGTTCATAGGAGGCTGCGGGCCCTGGAGCAGGGTTCTGGCCTAATATACTGATGGCCAATTCCTTAAAGTCCAGAAATGCACAGTGGGGGTGTTGAGCTGACAACATGCGTAACTGGCCCTTTAAATGCTCAGTACTTACGCCCGCAATGAATTGCTCTCTAAGAGTCCGGTCCTGGTCCTCAGCTTCCTTAGGATCCACTTGGACTACAGCTCTCAGTGTCTCTTGTAAGGACAGGGCAAAATCGCGGAGCGACTCTCCAGGCTGCTGCTTTCTGCTGAAGAAACGCATTTTAACTTCTGACACCGTTCTGGCCTCAAATGTGGTGCCCAAGCGATCAAAGATTTGTTCCAGGCTACTTTTCTCAGAGCGGGGCCACGACATGACTTCCCTGCGGGCGGCCCCTTCCAACTGAGCTAGGAGGATCTCCATTTGCTGTTCAGCAGTTATGGGATAAAGCCGGAACAAGGCCAGTATCTGCTCCCTAAAGTCCATTAACTTGTGGGCCTCCCCTGAATAACGTGGGAACCAGGGGGCCCCAAAATAGTACGGCATAGTTAGCGGCATCAGGCTTGGCGGTGCCGCGGCGGCAGGGGCCCTAGGTTTGGCTGGGGATACTTCAGAAGGCACGACTGGGGCCACCTGTCCGATTTCCTCAGGCGTAGACATGGCGTTCCTAGGTGGGTATGGCCCTTTAAATGTAGCGGAGCGGACCGGAGTGGCAATGGTAACAACTTTTTTATTCTTTTTTCACAGTAAAGTCTCCGGTTACCAGCAGGGGTCCCTCCGGTACCCTGGCAGGGGTCAGGAAGATTCCGGTAAGGTGATCGGGGGAGCCGGCAAAAGTTCTAAGTCGGTACTCACTCCGGTGGTGCTCGCTCCAAGTCTCGCGAGATGCGTGGCTACGGGCGTCGAACGTCCTGCGTACAGCGGGTGGGCGCGGCCTCTCATAGCTCCGGGACTCAGGTAGGCGGCACTTTTCTTCCTCCTCGCTGGCTGGGTGATGACTCAGCCTGGTTCTTTTCGCGCCAAAGTCCTCTTTTTCGCGCCAAACGGTTCACCGGGCGCTCTTGCAATCCACCTCAGGTTAAGTGGCAAAATCGCTGTCTATTCACTGACAGCAAGCGGTGGCTCAAATAAGCAGCAAACAGTCCAGAAAATATTATCTTCACACCGCTAATTTTTCCAGTTCTTTGGCCCAGCAATTTTTAATAAAGCAATAGGGCTTGGTCACTTTAAGGCAATTTTCAGCACACAGTTTTATATCCGCAATGGCGCAGGAATGTTCGTTATCCTGTTCGTGACGCCAATTTATGCAGCACGCCAGACCTGCAGGGTATAGCGAAGTGAGGTCACGGTTATGGGCAATCGATGGTTGCTCACTGTATTGGAGAACCCTGGGCAGGCATGCGGCAGTGAAGGAGAGGTAGACACAGTTCCTCTGTGGCACACTCGGTATGTAGGGACCAGGCCTGATGGTGGATGAGGTGCCCTGGATGTTACAGGTATTTTGAGTGCCTGGGGCAAGGTCCTTTTTGGATTCGTGACGCCAGTGCCTGTAACGGTGGCACACCGATTTATAGTCGGAATAAGTGAGGTACACAGGTGGTATAGTGAACCAAACGTTGCTTTACTTAAACAGTCTAACTTTGTACATCAAGATAGTAATACAGTCCTTTAGATCACAAGCTTCACAAGCAGGCTTATTTCAAAAGATGGCAGGTATTGATCATGCAAGATACTCAGAGGGTAAATCCACAACACACTCAGAATCATGTTGTACCTTTCCTCAGAAATAGTGTACACTGTTCTTTTAGAACTCCTGTCTGGTTTCAATCCCAAGGCCCGGATGCCTAAATGGTGGCTTAAATCCTTGGTATATATATATCTTCCTCCCGTATAAATCCTTGCTTTGCTTTATAGTTCCTCTGCCTATTAATGTACTTATCTTGGCTGGAAATATCCTTACTTGACTTGTGAATGACTGCAGGTTTCTCCCAGGAGGTTCTGTCCTTCTACTGGGGTGTCTCAACTGAGCTAATCCTAGCCTCAGGAGCTTCAGGAAGACGAAGTAACTCCTCTAGTCCCCTGGAATGAACTAACTTCCCCTGTCTGGGCCTACCTATATATAACCAGGGCTCTCTGGCTCCCTCTAACGTCTGGGAGGCTAAACTGCACCCTGACAGGCCTGACACGCAGTTAACACAGGGAAAATGCATACACATGACATTAAATGCAATTAAGACACATTAACCCCTTTTGTGCAGTGCCCACCTTTACCTAGTGGGACACTACATACACTGCTCAAAAAAATAAAGGGAACACTTAAACAACACAATGTAACTCCAAGTCAATCATACTTCTGTGAAATCAAACTGTCCACTTAGGAAGCAACACTGAGTGACAATCAATTTCACATGCTGTTGTGCAAATGGGATAGACAACAGGTGGAAATTATAGGCAATTAGCAAGACCCCCCCAATAAAGGAGTGGTTCTGCAGGTGGTAACCACAGACCACTTCTTAGTTCCTATGCTTCCTGGCTGATGTTTTGGTCACTTTTGAATGCTGGCGGTGCTTTCACTCTAGTGGTAGCATGAGACGGAGTCTACAACCCACACAAGTGGCTCAGGTAGTGCAGCTTATCCAGAATGGCACATCAATGCGAGCTGTGGCAAGAAGGTTTGCTGTGTCTGTCAGCGTAGTGTCCAGAGCATAGAGGCGCTACCAGGAGACAGGCCAGTACATCAGGAGACGTGGAGGAGGCCGTAGGAGGGCAACAACCCAGCAGCAGGACCGCTACCTCCGCCTTTGTGCAAGGAGGAACAGGAGGAGCACTGCCAGAGCCCTGCAAAATGGCCTCCAGCAGGCCACAAATGTGCATGTGTCTGCTCAAACGGTCAGAAACAGACTCCATGAGGGTGATATGAGGGCCCGACGTCCACAGGTGGGGGTTGTGCTTACAGCCCAACACCGTGCAGGACGTATGGCATTTGCCAGAGAACACCAAAATTGGCAAATTCGCCACTGGCAGGTTCCCACTGAGCACATGTGACAGACGTGACAGAGTCTGGAGACGCCGTGGAGAACGTTCTGCTGCCTGCAACATCCTCCAGCATGACCGGTTTGGCATTGGGTCAGTAATGGTGTGGGGTGGCATTTCTTTGGAGGGCCGCACAGCCCTCCATGTGCTCGCCAGAGGTAGCCTGACTGCCATTAGGTACCGAGATGAGATACTCAGACCCCTTGTGAGACCATATGCTGGTGCGGTTGGCCCTGGGTTCCTCCTAATGCAAGACAATGCTAGACCTCATGTGGCTGGAGTGTGTCAGCAGTTCCTGCAAGATGAAGGCATTGATGCTATGGACTGGCCCGCCCGTTCCCCAGACCTGAATCCAATTGAGCACACCTGGGACATCATGTCTCGCTCTATCCACCAACGTCACGTTGCACCATAGACTGTCCAGGAGTTGGCAGATGCTTTAGTCCAGGTCTGGGAGGAGATCCCTCAGGAGACCGTCCGCCACCTCATCAGGAGCATGCACAGGCGTTGTAGGGAGGTCATACAGGCACGTGGAGGCCACACACACTACTGAGCCTCATTTTGACTTGTTTTAAGGACATTACATCAAAGTTGGATCAGCCTGTAGTGTGATTTTCCACTTTAATTTTGAGTGTGACTCCAAATCCAGACCTCCATGGGTTGAAAATTTTGATTTCCATTTTTTTATTTTTGTGTGATTTTGTTGTCAGCACATTCAACTATGTAAAGAACAAAGTATTTCAGAAGAATATTTAATTAATTCAGATCTAGGATGTGTTATTTTTTTGTTCCCTTTATTTTTTTGAGCAGTGTACATTGAAAGTCAATGGGTGATGGATAATTTTTTTTAGGATCCTAAAAACCCGGAACCGTCACCATTGACTTACATTGTTTTTAGCGACGGATCCGGTTTATTCAGTTTTGATGACCAGGCACAAAAACGCAGCTTGCAATGGTTTTGTGTCCGGTCACAAAACGGAATGCTGATGGAATGGAAGGCATCCTGATGCATCCTGAATGGATCTCTTTGGAAAAGCATGGGGACAAAACTGAACCATTTTGGCCCGGTTTTGAGATCCTCTGCCAATTCCTAAAACCAGAATGCCAAAACACATATGCCATGCGTATGCCACCACAACCACCACTGATGTATTGCAGGGTTGCCGTAACCATGGAAATGAGTAGTGTATAATGTGATCCAGCCAGCAAAGGAAGCAATATGGACAATCACAATACATCAGTAAGTACCTTGTATTAACTTTCTCTACATAATAAATGCCATTTGCTGAAGTGACACAACCCCCTTTAAACATTTCTGGGGACAACATTGTGTACTTTTTGTAAGTTTCTCACTATAAATCTTCATATTGGCCAAAGCTCTGTTAGGCCCCTTTCACACGGGCGAGCATTCCGCGCGGATGCGATGCGTGAGGTGAACGCATTGCACCCGCACTGAATACCGACCGACCCATTCATTTCTATGGGGCTGTTCACATGAGCGGTGATTTTCACGCATCACTTGTGCGTTGCGTGAAAATCGCAGCATGCTCTATATTCAGCGTTTTTCACGCAACGCAGGCCCCATAGAAGTGAATGGGGTTGCGTGAAAATCGCAAGCATCCGCAAGCAAGTGCGGATGCGGTGCTATTTTCACGCACAGTTGCTAGGAGACGATCGGGATGGAGACCCGATCATTATTATTTTCCCTTATAACATGGTTATAAGGGAAAATAATAGCATTCTAAATACAGAATGCATAGTAAAACAGCGCTGAAGGGGTTAAAAAATAAAATAATAATTTAACTCACCTTAATCCACTTGATCGCGGCCCGGCATCTCCTTTTGTCTCCTTTGTTGAATAGGACCTGTGGTGAGCATTAATTACAGGAACAGGACCTTTGATGACGTCACTCCAGTCATCACATGGTACGTCACATGATCTTTTACCATGGTGATGGATCATGTGATGACCGGAGTGACGTCATCAAAGGACCTGTTCCTGTAATTAATGCTCACCACAGGTCCTGTTCAACAAAGGAGACAGAAGGAGATGCCAGCAGCGCGATCAAGTGGACTAAGGTGAGTTAAATATTTTATTTTTTTTTAACCCCTCCAGCGCTAGTTTACTATGCATTCTGTATTCAGAATGCTATTATTTTCCCTTATAACTATGTACAGAATACAATGCACAGAAGTTCGGGTTTGGGTACCAAACATGCAAGATTTTTCTCACGCGAGTGCAAAACGCATTACAATGTTTTGCACTCGCGCGGAAAAATCGCGGGTGTTCCCGCAAAGCACCCGCACATTTTCCCGCAACGCCCGTGTGAACCCAGCCTTATTCTCGTATTCCCGGTATAACCATGGAGTTAGGCTATATTCACATGACATTAAAAACAGTTAAATGGTCAATTTTTCGTGGCCATTTTTTCATGGATAACTTTCTTGAAAATGGCTATGTAAAATGTCCCCCCTGACTTGTATGGGGGCTGTCGGGCCATGAAAACAGATAAAATAGGATATGTCCTATTTCTTGATAGCCACTGTTCAGAGTTGGTAAAAAAAAAAAAATGGACTTGAGAATTAATGTTCAGGGTGGGAAAATGTGTTGATGATTTTAAAATCTCACTTGTTGGCTTGGCTAGTGCTGGGTTTGGTCTTGGCTGGTATTGGTGGAGGTGGCGCAGGTTTCTTTCCTGGTTGATGTGCCACCTTGGGAGCAGACTCTGCCTTATTTTCTTTTTGCTCTGAAAAAAGTAGTGTAATATTATGTGTAATTTGTCATGTTCTTATTTATTATCAGTTGACAAAATACCCTTTCATTCTCTTCTTACAGACCCTACAAAATACTAGTCCAAGATCTATACATGTCATTTGACAACTGTTATTAAACCACACTGCACTTTCTGACAGCTTTGTTATTAGTACAGGTGACTACAAGAAAGGTTGCAATATAGGTTATCACCCCACCCTACCCTTTTGTAAACTAACTTCCTCTCTGAAATTAAAAGAAATTCATCTCTGAGACCAGGACAGGCTGCCTGCTGAACAAAGGATCGGATTACATCCTCCCATAGAAGTTTATGGAGAGGTGAGAGGGAGGAGGAGGGAGAAAGTGCAGAGAGACCAGACTTGATTCAGCAGATTCATCAGCCACTAGTAAGTGTTAAAGGATTTGTGCAGGCAGTATATATTGATGATCTATCCTCAGGAGGGGGTCATGAATATCTGATTGGTCGGGGTCCGACACCCGGCACCCCCACAATCAGCTGTTTGAAGAGGAAGTGGTACTCCATGCAAGCACTACTTCCTCCTCATTCCTCATTACACTGCCTGTTGTCTCTGAAGTCTCAGCGGCACAGTGTAATTACAAGTACTTGCTCCATTCACTTGAGTACTTGTAATCACACTACATAGCCGCTGCAAGGGAGATAACGCACAATGTAATGAAGAGGAAGCAGCGCTCACATGGAGCTCTGCCTCCTCTTCAAAGAGCTGATTGGTGCCAGGTGTCAATCCCATGACTATCAGATATTGATGACCTATCCTGAGGATAGGTCATCAATATATCATGCCTGTACCACTCTTTAATGTCACCCAAGTGTTTTATTCACATGTATACTACTTAGTACTCCTCTATAATGATGTATATGCTACTTATGAAAGATTATGAGTGAGTCAGAGACAGTTAGCAAGCCAAATCTCCTATCTCCATGTGTATTATATAGGTAGCTGATGAGCAGCTCCTCACACCAGCTCAGAGACAACTGAGAACGCAAAGGAGAAAATTGTTAAAAAATGCCAGATACAAATCATGCAATGGTGGTATATAGTGGTATCTGATTCTAAAAAGTTATCAGAAAGTTTGGGCACCCGATAATATCTGGATTTAATTTGATCATCAGTCAGTATTGAATATGATTTCTCTTAGTCTATGCGACAGCACTTATAGAATAATTATGTAGACTTCAAAAAATCTATTCCACACTGTGCAGACTGCATGAATCATTTCATGACTATTGCTTATGACCTACACCCTCTGAAGAAACATTTCCTTTTGCTATTTATGAAATGCTAAATACAGCAATGATTTTGAATTCATCATGGCTTAGCAGTGGCTTTTCACATTATTTATACGAAAGCTACCCCTTTTCTGTAAGCTGCTCCCTGTAAAAAGTGGTTGCACAGCGGGCACTCCCCCCATTGCCTATGCTTTGTCTATAGGAGTATAGACCTTTTAAATGGCATTCAGCGTAAAAATGTTTATATGATTTTAGAATATGGTCTACTTCTATTCTGGAAACAGCATTCAAATGCTTTCAGAAATCATTTTTAGTGGTGTTGCTCCAGTGTTTTGGCGGCAGTTCCATATGTTAACTGAATGTGTATGGGAGATATGAAACGCAGGACACACAAGTGTTGTCTCAACAGGCATTTTTGTTCATTAAGTGGTGGTTTTTGTTTTTCTTGTTGTCTTTTAAAAAACGCTGAATGCTTTAGCTCTTGCCGTTTTTTGAGCCCTTTTCACAACATCTTCTCTATACGTGAAAAATGCCAAAAAGGAAACACTAGTGGTAAGATACACTGATTGCAAAAAACCCAGAAATACCATCACAAAAAACATCAAAAATTTCAGCAGTTATTCTGGCTTTTTTTTTTATGGTAATTTATTTTTTTACTGATAATTCATGCGTGTTAGCACCCTAATGGCGATTTCACACTATATCTGGGTTTTGTTTTAAAAAACGCTGGATTTTTCTTTTTTTTTTTTAAATGCCTCTACCAGATATTACATGCTGGTCAATAGGAAATTATAAAACGATTTGTCTCATCAGCAAAAGTTCTTCACCTGTGAGGGGCTTCCCGGCAGCGGCGCATGAGCAGTTGCTGCTCCAGTACCAGAAGCTGAGCCTCTGCCCTTGTACTGCTACTCAGAGGTTCGACCCAGGCGCAAGATTGTCAGGGTTGGCCAAGATGCATGAGCTTGTAAATCAAGAAGCAGCTGGACACTTCACCTGTGGGGATAGCCCCTCGCCAGTGAAGAACTTTTTCTGAAGAGACGAATCAATTCATTAGAATCAATTTGCTCATCTCTAATTAGCACATATAAAACTTTGGCTGCACTGAGGAACAGTTTTTGTATTTTATGTAGGATATGCCACTCAAGCATTCAGTAGTTCACGTTATTTGAAGTCATTTATTCTATAAAATACAAATTCTATTTGGGGTTAATAGCCAATATAAAGTAACACGTTGCAACTTCCACACGTGTAAACTGAGACAGAGGCAAATAAAGAGGAAAAAGAAGCAGAAGGACCACCAAGAACCATTGATATCAACCTACCAAAACCATAACTTAAAACAATACCTTAATAAAATGGAAACACAATTTTACTAATTTTATACCTAGAGGTTAGTGTTGAGGTTCGTGATCCTGTATATTACTATAAATCCTCATATGGGCCTCAAGCCTCTAATACATCTGAAATGGAATGATTCCTTAAACCAACATTGTCCTCACCTATTCTGGCCAGGCAACTGAGCAAATGCTGGTTCAGTGGCATCACTAATGGCCTTGGAAAACAGGAAAAGTCACTACACACTGTATACACTGATAGGTCCTTGAGGAGTTTTAGATTTTGTCCTACCTTTTTGACCTGTAGAATTGGAAGCGGGTGACTGTGGCCTGTTCGCAGGGGACTTTTGGTCCATGGTAGGTGTGTCCATTTTGGTAACTAAAATGAAGAGCAGAGAATGAGAAAGAGTATATTGAAGAGCCCACTGCACATAAAACACCATGTCTTTAATCAATATAAGGAGGCCACATGATAGTTTTTCAGAAGTTATTTTTTCACTCAGGTCGTTAGAAATACCTGATAGCACTAAACATAGAAATGTTGGTGAAAAGAGCTCTTCTTCTTGCTGCTACCTGAAGGAGTTCAACCTGCTGTATAAAATATTACAAGTCTTTTCCTGTGTGGGCTGACAGCTGCTACTGCTGAAATAAGAGGTATGTCTGTGGTGATGATCACTGCACCATCATGTATTGTTCTAATGCACTCTTATGACAAGGTTTAGGCACTGAATAACCAAAGTGTCTTATTAATCATTTTTCCCGTATCACACAGAACATAGAAAACACGTGCCAGTAGAATATTAGGGCGTAGTTTACAAATAACTCATTGAGACAACATATTAAAAGCTAAAAAAAAAAAAAGCTAATACCGTTAATTTGCTGTAATTTTTTTTATTGTGATTGGTTGTTTAAAGTGCAAATGATCAATTATGTATGTGATAACATAGGGTTATATAAAGTCACAATCGAGAGCAGGGATCATTTCAAACATGAATATAGTTCTATTATGGTTCCAGCACTATACCTTCAAGGATATGCAGTTTTCTAAATGAAGTTTAAAGAGATCTTCCAAATAAATGGAACCATTTAAAGGGGGTTTCCAGCTTGAAGCATTTATGGTGTCATGCATCCACTGGATCAAAATGAACATACAGGTGCATGCTACCATGGCTGACATATAAAAGCAAATATGCTCCATGGGCAAAGTATATATATACATTGAAAACATGGATTAATCTGAATTGCTTCACTGCTATACTTGCTGCACATGAAAATATGAGGCACTTTGTGAACGTTTTCTTCAAAATTGTGTGGGCTCATCCACCAATGACAAGGTGCCCTCTTTGGATGGGGACCTTGCCTCTCCTGGTTCTAGGCCTACAAAATGAATTCATAACCATGTAGGATTCGGCTATGGCTACCCTATGCTCTAATTAAAAGCCAATGGATAGGTGATAAATACTAAGTTGGCTGAATCTGGCTGCTGGGATCTCCATCAATCGCCAACAGACAGCAGCTAGGAGTAGTTTGAATGGACTTGTGGTCGAGCATGTGCTATGCAATGCAAAAGATTGACATCTATGGCAACAAAATCCGCAACAAAAAACACACACCATTCTGCGTTTCTTTTTCTTCTGTAGGTTTCCAGCAGAAATGGTGTAGATTTACTGTAGCATTTCAGTCCCATACCCTAAATATACCCTTTAAAAACTTCCTACCTCCAAATTTCAGCTTTACCTGCATTACTAAAGGCCTCAATAGATAACTGCAACCCTGGTTCCAGAGATCACAACTTTTAGATGAATATTAATACAGTCTTTACTGAACTTTACAGTGCTACATGTTCACAGAAACCGATAAAGGTCCTTTTTGAATCAGTATCTAAAGGTACGACCACATGTTCAGATTTCTTGATGCAGGTTCGGAAGCCAAAAGCAGCTGCGAATTCAGAAAAGAGAAGTCATATCTGACCATTATATTTTATATCATTTTATGATTCATTTTGGCTTCCAAAATTGCATCCAGAAATCTGAACATGTAGCCGTACCATAAGGCCCCTTTCACACGAGCGAGTATTCCGCGCGGATGCGATGCGGGAGGTGAACGCATTGCACCTGCACTGAATACCGACCCATTTATTTCTATGGGGCTGTTCACATGAGCGGTGATTTTCACGCATCACTTGTGCGTTGCGTGAAAATCGCAGCATGCTCCTCTTTGTGCGTTTTTCACGTAACGCAGGCCCCATAGAAATGAATGGGGTTGCGTGAAAATCGCAAGCATCCGCAAGCAAGTGTGGATGCGGTGCGATTTTCACGCACGGTTGCTAGGAGACGATCGGGATGGAGACCCGATCATTATTATTTCCCCTTATAACATGGTTATAAGTGAAAATAATAGCATTCTGAATACAGAATGCATAGTAAAACATCGCTGGAGGGGTTAAAAAAAATAAAAAATTATTTAACTCACCTTAGTCTACTTGATCGCGGCCCGGCATCTCCTTCTGTCTCCTTTGCTGAACAGGACCTGTGGTGAGCATTTTACAGGTAAAGGACCTTTGGTGACGTCACTCCGATCATCACATGATCTTTTACCATGGTGATGGATCATGTGATGACCGGAATGATGTCACCAAAGGTCCTGTTGCTGCACAGAGATCAGATGAAGCCAGAAGGAGATGCCGGGCATCGCGATCAAGTGGACTAAGGTGAGTTACATTTTTTATTTTTATTTTTTAACCCCTCCAGCGATGTTTTACTATGCATTCTGTATTCAGAATGCTATTATTTTCCCTTATAACCATGTTATAAGGGAAAATAATACAATCTACAGAACACTGATCCCAAGCCCGAACTTCTGTGAAGAAGTTCGGGTTTGGGTACCAAACACGCGCGATTTTTCTCACGCGAGTGCAAAACGCATTACAATGTTTTGCACTCGTGTTGAAAAATCGCGGGTGTTCCCGCAACGCTCCCGCAACGCTCCCGCAACGCCCGTGTGAAAGAGGCCTAAGGGAGTACTGTCAGAGTACCTGCACAGTTGCTAAAAATGCACCAGCAGTAAAAACAAGAATTTTCTACCTTTTTGTCCTGTGGAACCAGAACAGAGCTTGCCACTGGGAGACTGGGAGCTGTTTATTGGAGGCTTGAGGTCCATGGTTGTATTGTTCATTTTTGATACTAAATTGAAGAGTAAAAATGCAATGGTGTAAAGACCTGTTTATACACATACATAATCAACAACATAATCAAGGTGTAGGATATAACTGACTGAGCTTATTGTTCTGGACTGAAGAATATAATTAGAAGTACTGTATTATTCCATGATGCAAAACCTGGTATGTCTTCAGCTCCTTGTTTGGACATGTGGGAGTACCAACCAGTGGAGATCTGTAAGGTATGGCATGCTTATTCTAAAGGAGTTGTTCAACCCTATATAAATAATGCTTCATCACTGTATAAATAAATGTGGTTTAGCTTTGTATTACACTTTGTGTGTTAATTTCTCACTGTTTAGATTTTACACAGTCGGTCAATCAGTAGTTTCCATCAGTGATTGTGAGCCTAAACCTTGTGCGGTCAAAAACGCAGGTCTGGAGGAAATCTTTCCCTTATACCAGGCATCCTCAAACTGCGGCCCTCCAGCTGTTGCAAAACGACAACTCCCAGCATGCCCAAACAGCCTACAGGTATCAGCCTACAGCAGGGCATTGTGGGAGTTGTAGTTTTACAACAGCTGGAGGGCCGCAGTTTGAGGATGCCTGCCTTATACCTTATCTCTGTGAAGGCTCCACTCCTGGTTTTGGTTTACAATCATCGATGGAAATCACTGATCAAGCACAGACTGTGTGAAAGTGGCCTAAGAATGTTTCTATTGACTGACAGATGAAAACAAAGGGCCCCACAGCAAAACTTAGCATACCCCCCTTACCCACTGCCTGTATCTCTACCCTGTGGCGGGGGTAAAACATTTATCAACACGGTTCATGCTGTGTTGATGGATATGGCTTAGGCTAAAAATCCCAGATCAGACTTTTTCCAACATATTTCTAAGTAGAAAAGTCTCGCCCTCGCTGACTTCATACATATGGTGCTGAGTCCAAATCCTCTATTTTTCATTGTATTTACACCAGACAATGATATAAATACATTGATATGCACAGTTCCTTACGATGGAGCCGCAAGGACTCCATTTACCACCATAAAATGCTGTGTCAGGTACCATATATACTGAGCTATTATATATATATTATATAATATGTACAAAGCAGATGTGTCTTGGTTACTAGGCACACTGTAGATATGGAGCTCAACATTGAGCAGCCTGGTTGTCCCATAACTGTTGTAAGGGATCGTCTTTTTATTCGGGGGTCATTCTCACAGACTTCTTCCAGACAGTGCATTTATTTGTCTTCATGCACAAACAGCAACCAAAACATAAATCAAAACAAATCCTCAGCCGTCTGGCCACTGACTAAACAGTCCCTCTCTAGCAGGATCTGGGTCTACCACCCAGCTCCCCAAAAAACCGCAGTGCTTACCCCACACAGGGTCAGAGGGTCCCAGCTCCCACAGGCTTTAGCACAGCCTGCTCCTTCCTCAGACTGAGAGCCCCACCCAAGTCCAGCAACAGGATTAAATAGCATCCCTGGACATGGGCATATTCTTAAATCCCGGAGTGGAGCATGGGGAACAGGCACCCACCCAACACATTGCCTGTTCCTAGTAAAAGCCCGCTTTGGACTAGCTGGAGCCAGCTAAGCTAAGTAGCTTGGTGTCCACCAACTAGCTTAGTGGCCACCTATATCTAGGGCCTTTACTCCACCAAGGCCGGGCCTCTTGGTGACACACTCCTGGTGCAAACAACACCCCCTTTCCATGCTTTACCGGGACTTTTCTGTTCTCACCCAGGCTCCTCTGGGTGAGATACACCCTTTCAATGGCCGTCATGTGGCCCTCTGGCAGCTCCACTGCCATACTGTACACTTTACCGTAATTCTGTATCATCAAGAAATGTAGCAATACATACTTAGTGGCAATACTAGTAGTTATGACAATTAGGGACAGTTGTTACACCAACAGTGAAAACATCAAAATGTCTTACTCTTTAAAGGCCTCCAGCAACCCATCCTAGAATGTGGGTGAGGGGGCAAGACCTCACTATACTGTGCTACATTCACATGACACTGCTGAAATTTTTGAATGCCATCATCATGGAGTAGCGTCTGCCTGACAGGAACAGGGAGGAGGGGTGCAATCTTCCTCCTTGTTTCTGTAAGGCTACTCAGCCATGATGGCTTATTGAACACCCAACTGCATCATTAACATCTATTGTAGAGTGATCCTTCTCTCCTTTCCTGGCATGGTGCTCAGCCATAAGAGCATACCATACACACAATATGGCATTATTACTATATATTGAAGAGGCTGGCTTCTCAGCCATGACGGCATATCACACACGAGAAGGCATCATTGCTATCTTGTAAAGCAGAGTTCCTACTCTACAATACATAATAATGGAGTGTTGTGCATATGATATGTCAGACTAAACAGCCAGATAGTAAATCTCAGCAATATAAAATGAAGACAGAGTGCAGTGTAGTGAGACCCTCAACTCCCCTAAGCAGCTCTACAATGGCAATCCATCCTAGTCACATTCTATTAAGGGTTGCTGTATATTATACCATGCATGAAAAAAAAAACTTTAAAACATCCACACTTGTCTGCACTACCTTTCTGCCCTGGGGAACTGGCACTGGAATTGGCATTGGGTGACTGTGGACTGTTCACGGGTTTCTTGAGCTCCACGGCAGTTGTGTCCTTTTTCACTACTAAAATTATTTTAAAAATTTTTTAAAAAAATTAAAATGGTAGATAAGTATAAAACTGCATTTACACACCCCTAAAAAAAAAACAACTGTCTCAACATTTGTCATTTTCAGTGAATCGCTTTTGATTTTAGTGTAGAGACTCACAAGACTATGACGACCTTTTACGCAGGTTGCAAATTTATGTATTTTGAACAAATTTCAACTAACGTAATAATAGGAAAATGAGCGTACACTCGTACACTTGGCAACCAAATTGACATATGCAGAAAATATTTATTAAATCCCCATAAAATACAAGTAATACAATTTATAAGAACAATGTAGCAATAATATACAACATTACAATCACATATATTGTGGTAGATATGATCGATAAAAATATTCGATAAATTGAATGGTAGAAAATTCAATGTTGAAATATTCGATAGAATATTCGATACCACTCAATAGTGTTGATAAATTCAATAACATATATCACACCAAAAACTTCAAGTATATGCTGTTATTTGGGAAAGAGGGGTTATTATCTTCTAGAGCTCTATCCCAATTTGGGAAACTTAATGTCACTGAAAATGTTGTAGGTATATTCACTGGGAGTGCAATATGTTCATAAAGTGTCCACAGGAATCCTGATAATGTGAAAAGTCTCTTATAGCATATCCTTTTAAGGTCGATATGAATTTTGAATCGAAGAAAACTTTAAATCGATATTTGGCTTACTGTCTAGCGTCTGCTGTCTCCCTATTGCTTCAATGGAGCTTTAAATATTTGCCAGCTTATTAAGTCGCTCCATACATCAAGCTGGTTTAAATTTCGCGGGAGTTCCAAAGATCGCGGGAGTTGCTACTCTGTTCCGCAATTTCCTTTGGTGCAGCTTTCGACGATAAGAATAGTTAATCCTTTACTGTAGAAATTTTCTTCTGTATGGCCATACAGTTTTATCTGAGGCTTTTCAATGCAGGTACATCACTTGTTTTACCATACGCGTTTCGGGTAGATTCACTCTCCCTTCCTCAGTGGTCCATATGTCAATTTGGTTGCCAAGTGTACGAGTGCTTGCTCATTTTCCTATTATTACATTTGCCTTTAAGAGAGGGTGGTGTGATTCCCTCTATATGAGCTTGCAGTACCATACCTTAACTACTTGCTAGTGAGCCACCACAACCTACCAAAATTTCAACTAACACCTCATGTTAATAATTTTTGCAGCATGCAGCCAGTCCTTGTGATGTTTGGGGTGTAGCAGTTGTAGCATGTACTTACAGTGACGATGGATAAGCCCACCTGATGTAATTGCATGGGCACTACCAATAAGCTTTTAGCTAGGATGGTGACCCACATGTAACCACGTAACTGGCACTTTATGGAAATTCTAGTCATGCGCTTTTAGAATCCTAAACATCTACCCCCTTATGGATGATAGGTGTGTAAGTGGATGTCCATCGGTATTTTGCTCATGCGCTACCTCCATCATACACCATTGGGGCCTGGCTGTGTCCTGCAGTGAACCTGATATCAGTGAGTGTGGCCTTTTCAGTGATATTTGGTAAATGATTATGTCCTTTTCAAAGAATTTAATAATCTGTAGAAATTAGACAGGGTTGTGGTCACTAGACCTAGGCAAAGGGCTACATACCAGGCACCCTGATTGTCCCGATACTGTACAATTGTTTATCTGTACCATCAAGACACAGTGATAACACTAGGAGCTATGAGAATTGTTAGGTACAGTTGGCAAAATATACCAAAAGGAAAAACAACAAAAGAGTAACAAAAATGAAGAATAAAAAAAATATAGATAAGAATAAAACCTCTAAAACACATAACTAAAGAAAAAAAAAGCAGAGTTGTATAATCTATCAAATCTTAGTATATACTGGACACTGTAGTAGAGATACTATAACATAGTGAAATTAAACAACTTGGTGGTAAGACTTCCTCCACTTAAGAAATGTTGGAGCTCGAGTGTGTTTGATGTAATAAGGTTTTGATTTTTTGATTTTTTTTCTGCATGAGTTGAAAGATGCTGCTACTGCTATGTATTTCTGTGGTGACCAACACCAGATATCAATATAAGTCTTAGCACTGAACCATCTGATTGTCCTATTATTGTACACTAACCACTCCATTGATCATACAGGACCCAAGTCACTGAATTAGTCTAAAACAAGGTATGCAGAGACGTAACTCATAGCCCTAGGACTCAAAATCTCTAACAGGGATCCACATCTACCAAGTACTGTACCATTACTGATGTCTTCTTATGTGGCAAAGAAGCCTTTGGGCTCCCTCTGGCACCAAAGCCTGGGTGCATTTGCTAAAAATGAAAATCAGATACTTTAGTTTACCTAAGTGACCCATTCGATAATATTTAATGGATGGTCTCTTATGGACAACCACTGTCCATGTGCCTGAGGCCTCATGCACATGATTGTATCTGTTTGGCAGCCTTCAAATCTCGGATCCGCAAAATGCGAATACCGTCTGTGTTGCATCCGCATTGTGCCAACTGTGAAGTTTGGTGGTGGAGAGATAATGCTATGGGATTGTTTTTCAGGGGTTGGGCTAGGGCCCTTAGTTTTACTAAAAGAAAATCTTAATGGGTCAACAAAAAATGCAGATGCAACACCGGCGGTATGTGTATTTTGTGGATCCAAGATATCTGGACTGCAAAACGGATACGGTCATGTGCATGAGGCCTCAGGAAGATAAACAGTGGTTGTCCGTAACAGACCATCCATTTAATATTAATTAATGGGTAACTAAAGTAGGTGATTCTGCTTTTTAGGCAATTCCCCAATATATTTTTACATATAATAATATTTGAAACTATATTTTAAAAGTGGCCACTCTAAAAGAGCGCTGAGCCAAGCATGCATGTTTTTTCAGTGGGCAGTAGAGAATAAGCTACTTCCAGACCCCTGTGGCAGTGGCTTATCTGCGCCTCTGAAAACAAAAGATCAAACATGTTGAAATCCAACATGTCCAGGCCTTCTTAATATATAATTGTTTCATTCAGTCCCATTGACACAGGTGTATAAAAACCTAGACATGCAGTCTGCCTTTACACACATTAGTGAAAGAATGGCTCGTTCTAAAGAGCTCACTGAATTCCAGCGTGGTACGGTAATAGGATGGCACCAATGTTACAAGTTAGTTTGTGAAATGTCTTCCCTCCTAGATATTCCAATTGTGAGTGGTATTATTGCAAAATGGGAGAGTTTAGGAACCACAGCAACTCAGCCATGAAGTGGAGACCACATAAAGTTACAGAGCAGGGTCACTGAGTGCGTAAAAGTCACCACTACTCTTTGCTGACTGCAGAGTTCCAATCCTCTTCTTGCATGAACATCAGCACAAAAACTATAAGCTTCATGGCATGAGTTTCAGTGGCTGAGCAGCTGCATGCCAGTCTTATATCATGAAGTGCAATACCAAATGTCAGATGGGTGATGTAAAGCACACCACCAATGGAGCAGTGGAAACGTTCTATGGAGTGACAAATCATACTTCCCTCCCCAATCTGGCAGTCTGATGGACGAGTCTGGGTGTAACGGATGCCAGGAGAATGGTACCTGCCTGACTGCATTGTGCCAACTGTGAAGTTTAGTGGAAAAGGGATAATGCTATGGGATTGTTTTTCAGAGGTTCACCTAGACCCCTTCTCCTCCCACTACTGCAAAATCCTCCTCTGTGGACTCCCATCTAGCACTCTCGCACCCCTCCAATCCTCCAATCTATCCTCAACTCTGCTGCCTGGTTAATCCACCTCTCTGCTCATTTCTCCTCTGCTGCTCACCTCTGCAAATCGCTTCATTGGCTCCTCATTGCCCAGCGAACTACATATAAGGCCATCCACAACCTGTCTCCTCCTTACATCTCTGACCTGCTTTCCAGATAGATCCCCACAAGTAATCTTTGATCCTCATAGGACCTTCTTTGTTCTCCTCTCATCTGTTCTTCACACAATTTATATAAGATGTCTCACGTGCATCCCCCATACTCTGGAACTCACTCCCCAGCACATCAGATTCTCTCCTAACACTTAAACCTTTAAAATCAACCTGATAACCCGCCTCCTCAGGAAAGCCTACCATCTACAATGAGCATGCTGTCACCATACAACCAGATGAGCAGGTTCTGCCCTCACCTACTGTGTCCTTCCCCTTCCCTTGTAGATTGTAAGCTCTCGCGGGCAGGGTCCTCTTCCCTTCTGTACCAGTTAGTTAATAGTTTGATGCTTATTGTACTTGTTTTTTTTATATTATGTATGTGTAACCCTCACTTTATGTACAGCGCCATGGAATTAATGGCGATTTTAAATAAATAATAATAATAATAAAAAAGGGAAATCCTAATGCTTCAGCATACCAAGACATTTTTGCACAATTGCATGCTTCCAACTTTGTATGAATAGTTTGGGGAAGGCCCGCCTGCAAGGTCAATAAAGGCATGGTTTGGTGTGGAACAACTTGACTGGCCAGCACAGAACCCTGTCCTCAACCTCATCGAACACCTTGGAGATGAACTAGAGTGGGGATTGAAAGCCAGGTCGTTGTCCAAAATCAGTGTCTGACTTCACAAATGCTCTTTTGGATGAATAGGCAAAAATTCACAGACACATTCCAAAATCTTGTTTCCCAGTAGAGTAGCTGTTTTAACTGCAGAAGGGAGACCAAATCTACATTAATGCCTAGGGACTTACAATGGAATGTCATTGTAGGAGACCCAATACTCTTATTCATATATTGCATACTTACTTGAGAAATTTTATTGAAGTTTATAGCTTACCTGGTCCTTTCAGTGTGGCAGTTCGTGTAGGAGGTTTGCTGGATTTCTGCAAATGTTAATAATAAAAAATGACATGACTAAATAGTGCTGCTGTCCAACACCAGGCTCTGACTGTATAACAGTCTCCAAAGACCCACCAACAGACAACCACTGTCAGTGCCTAATCCGACGCTGAATTTCACAGCCTGGACTTCAGTACATGTGCACTGCAGTGACAATTTCAGTCAGCACAACTTAGAGCTCTGATTGTGGGGGATTGAAGGGTAGTGGGACAGTAAATTTTTTTGATCTGGACTGCTTATTTGTAGTATTACTCATGTAGTACTGCAGATAGACCAAGATCATGGTGACAGAGATTTGCAAATAACTTTTTTCCTTTTTCCTTTTTTTTATCTGTCTTTTTCTGATTGTACATGTTTTTATTTTATTTTCAGTACATGATTAGGATGGGTTCAGAGCTGTGCTTCCCAATAGCCACATGGACCATAAGCAAAATAGACAGATGTCCACTGAGTATTCGAGACATGTGCAATGAGCAGGACACTGGGTCATTGGGGCTGCTATGCAGTGGGTCAGATTTAGGTGTAACTAAGTTCATGACGCCAGTTGCAGCTTGCGCAGGTACTGTAAAAGGGCCCCTTAAGATGGTATAGCTCATGTATTAGGTTAGAAATGCCAGAGGGGGATATTGTCTCTGTATTGTGTCCACGGTGTCTCCTACCCTAGTACGGCTGGACTCCTGTATCCTGGCTCACATGCAACAAATTGAGTGTTGTAAATAGGAGTAATGAAGGAATGATGGAATTCCACACAGAGAATAGGGTCCAACTTGTCTTTACTTGAGGTTATCTTATGCAGCTGTAGATCCATACAATGTTACAGCAATAGTCTAGGATCCCAGCAGGTATTGGCAATATGTGGCAGGAATTATATATATATTCTGCATCTGAACATACGCCTTTAAGAATCTGGCAGGTATCTATCTTCTGCTCTGTCTTGGGTTCTGCTTGGTTTGGGCCTGACTAGCTATGGAGGTACTTATCTTCTCCTTGTATTTGGAATCTGTACTTACAGGACTGCTCGCAGGGAATGGTGGTTTCTTCCTGGAGATCTAGTAGTTCTGAAGTTGGCTGCTTTCTTTGTCATCCAGCTGAGGTAAGGAACTCAGGCTGGGAATGTTGCTTTGGGCCTAGCAAGGGCCTGAATCCTTTGTTGGGATCCCTGTTTTCTGGGAGCTCCTATTCACACAGCCTACCCCAACAGGGGGTGGCTGGAACACTGCCTAGAACTTTCTATCCTCCCTCTGAAGTAGAGTGTGGGAACATTCCACTCCTCCTCAGGTAGGGGGAAGCTAGCCTGGAATGGTCTATTCCAGTCTAGGTATACTAACTGGCTTGATTCTGCTACATACTGCTGCCACCTACAGCATAAATATAATGCAACAGAACTGGAAAATACACATGGTAGAGGAAATGATGCAAACTTTTAGCAGATGACATTATGCATAAACCTAACATTATGAAGCAGGGGAACAGAAGTTTAGTGACATAGAGCATGTGTAACATCCTGAAGTATCAACTGTGCAGAGATCATTGTGCGGGGGGGGGGGATGTATAAGCTGTAAAATCACCTATTGCGAATGGAGGATCTTGAGCTATCTATATAAAGGGGTTAACTTTCACTGTAATCCTGTCTGTGATGATAATAGGATGACTGCTGAAAAGCGATTTCTACAGAACAGGAAATATAAGCATATTATTAGGCTTAGTAGAAAATTTATAAAAAAGCACCAAAGATAATAAGTTTAACATAAATGACATGCCTCCTCCGGCAGCGCAGGCCCTATCAAGACTGGCATAGCACATTCCAGTCTTAATAACAAAGTTCCTATGTTTTCTGACAGTGATTTAGAGGAAAGCCACCTATAGGAGGCACTAGAAAGATAATTTCCTTATCTCTTTAGAAGAGATATTTAGCCAATTTTATTTAATCATGGGAGCATTGTCGTAGAGACTTCCCAACAGCTGGATCATCATTTTACACATATACAATGTTACAGACAAAATCAAGTGAAGTTCGTTTTTGCAGCACAGTTTGCATGTGCACAACCTTACAATATCAGCCTGTGTGAGATTTATATTAGCCCACAGTAGCAATACTGATGATATAAAGAAGTTTAGAAATACTGATACTATGATGCGGAAAGAAATACACACTATGGTATCTCTGTAAACTGCTAAACAGTCGTCTTGTGGTGTAATAGATTGTTGTCACAATGTATTATAGAACAGGAAGTGGTTTGTACTTTGTAGTTGTGCGCTACAGTGTTCAGCGATAGAAGGCTGTGTCACATCTCATGCTACAGCAAATGTGTCAAAGTCATTACTTTATGGGGATGAACAATGTGCTATTGCCAAAAATCCCAGATCGTACAAAGATCAATAAATTACTAGACCATAAAGTGGTATACACTAGTGAGATTTCTAACCCCATTCATGGTCAGTGAAACATTCATGATCACAAGGTAAATAAAATCAACAGTTGACCATAGCTGGTCGTTTTTGGACCAAAATATTGCAATGCACATGGCTACTTGTCATCAGATGTACATTTACCAGCCAACAAAGCTGTTCACACTTACAATTTGTGAGCTTGGAGGTATCAGTATCACAAAGTTATCTGGAAACACCCCAGTTTTTCCATTAAGTTCACCTCGCCACCAGCCTTCATCTTCTGTCTCCTGTGTAGAGAGGCAAACAATATTACAAAATGTATATCAGGTTTGGAATAGAACATTCTGGGTTAATAGAGGACGCTCATCTATTAGCCTGAGTGGTTATTGACTACAAAGAGCATTTTGCACTCTGAAGAACCAGACATATCTGCCAAGTTCCCATGCAGATTTCAGTGAATCACTGGGGGTCCGGGCTGCGGAACACTCTGTTATCTGTGTAACACATCTAACAAAAAGGGATTGTCCAAAATGGACAACCCGTTTGAGAAACAACACGGTATTGGGGGTTAGAATTTGTCACTGCTGTGGCCACTGGAGGAAGAAGGGGAATACACTGCTATGACTACTGGAGAAGAGAGGCACTGTTGTGACTACTATGGGAGACAGTCACTGCTGTAATTACTGGGTTAGAGGAAATCAACTGTGCTGTAAGGTAAGGGGGTGATTCTGTGATTACTAGATAAAATTTGAATAGGTCACATTGTAGTTTAAAAAATTCTGAAACAATATGTGCAGATAAACCCCACAGCAATCACATCATGTAACTAAATGGGGAATATTGCTGTAATTAGTGGAGTAAATTGGAGAAATATACTGTCATGACTATTGGAGGTAGAAGAGAGACACTGGTTTTACTAGGGCAGAGAGGCACTGCCACAGTAACATCAAGCTGTGATCCTTAAAGAAAGTGTGACTGTATAGAAAAGAATGAAGCACTGTTGTGACTACTAGGGAATGGGACTGCTGTTACCACTGGGAGAAGGGTGGACACTAATGTGACTACTGAAGAAATGGAAGAGGTTTTGCTACGACTACTGTGGGAGAGTAAGACCCTGCTGTAAGTATTTGGGGCGGCACTGCTGTGAATACTAGGGAAGAGCGGGGGTCACTGCTGCCTCTACTGAACAAGTAGGGAATAATTGTGGTTGCTGAAATTAAAGGGGTTCTGCAGTTAGTTTAAGCTGATGATCTACCCTCTGGATCATCAGCATCTGATCGGCGGGTGTCCGATACCCGGGTCCCCCGTCGATCAGCTGTTTGAGAAGACAGCGGCACTCCAGGGGCCTTCTCACTGTTTACTGCAGGCCCAGTGACTAGTATCACTGGCCTGGGTGGGGCTAAGCTCTGTTCACTTGAATGGCCAGTTGATACTAGTCATGACTTCACTGGGCCAGCGGTAAACAGTGAGAAGGCTGCGGCTTTCCTGGAGCGCCGCTGTCTTCTCAAACAGCTGATCAGCGGGGGTCCCGGGTGTCGGACCCCCACCAATCAGATGCTGATGATCTATCCAGAGGAACCCCTTTAAGCACTGATGTGATTACTTTGGGGTTTAGCTGCACTTATTTTTAAACTACATCGTGACCTATGCGACACAGCTTTATTGGAGATTTTAGTTTTTTCTTTATTAACTACAGTGAGAAAGTCCTGTCATTTAAATCAACAAATTAAACCATGGTTATGGTTTATACATGTGGAACCAGTTTAGTAACATTTTCTAGAACTAGTTCTAAAGGAACACCGATACACCCTGTAATACTTAGTGCAGGGCCTAAAGTGGTGGTTTGTGACTGGACTTAGAACACCTAAATAAAATTCATGCACTGAGAGTGATGTCTTTTGCATAGAACACACTGTGGCTAAAGAAGAGAAATTGGCCTGTGGTCTGAAAACTCTATTTTCAGAAAATTAGTTCACAGATATTGAAATAAAATCCTTTTAAGGGGACGTATGTGAGGAATTGAGTTCTGCATTTCTTACATTTTTATTTTAGTAGAAGAATATTTTTTACAGTACTTTTTTTTCGCTCAGCAACTTAATGAAAGGTCAAAGGGGTACTCCGGTTATGGGAAGTTATCCCCTATCTGCAGGATAGAGGATAACTATTAGATTGGTGGGTGTCCTACCGCCAGGAACCCCGCTGACGATGGAACAAGGACCTTGTACCGCTGGAGTCTCCCAAAATGAACAGAGTGGTCTGCTGGGCATGCACGCAGCCCCTCCATTCTTTCCAATGGGAGTTATGGAGATAGCTGAGATGGCTATCTCCAGAATTCCCATAGAAATGAATAGATTGGCTGCGGACATGCCTGTCCGACCACCCAGTTCATTTTGTAGGTCTCCAAGGTTTACTAAGTCCCTGTTCTCATGATCATTGAAGTCCTAGTGGTAGGATGTCCCACCAATCTAATTATTATCCTCTATCCTGTAGATAGGGGATAACTTCACATAATAGAAATGCCACTTTAATGATCAGTTGATTTCAGTTTAAATCAGTGTTTTTTCAGCCCGTCACCCAATAACTCAATGATATATACAACTGGGTATGAAAGATCTCATCAAAAAAATGATCAAGACAGAACTGATAAAGACTGATACACTTAGGCATTTGTGTGATCCCCATGGAAATGAATACTCATCTGTCGTGATCAACATGCTGCAAAATAAGTAAACCATGTACATTGTGGTTACTTAACCTGTCTCTAAAATGCCACCTCTTCAAGGGAGCATGCCCCAGTACCTAGCTAATGAAGTACATCACTTGTTCCCCACTTCCTGTCTTAAGGCTATCCTGTATATAACTTTCACCTTGCTTTACAATATCTATGCACTTCTTTACACATTTTACTTTAATCTTACCTTTTGATATGTGCAAATGCAGTAATATAACAAAAACATTGTTCCTATTTAACCCCTTGTTCTTTGTAGATTGCAAACAGGGCCCTCTGCTTATGTTTATATTGTAAAAGTGGACCGATAAATGTGAAGGTATCCTATAACTTAAACAGCTGGAGGGCTGCAGGTGGAGCATGCCTGCTATAACTTATTTTACAGCGCTGTGTTAAATGCTATTATTATTCATGCACTGCATGGAATACGTTCACAACAAAATCCATACTTTCACTGTAGATGACTGCAGACACAAATGTGGTGGCTAACAAGAATAATTTGGGCCTTTTTTCCCCTTTTGCATCACTTCTATAAATGTTCATTTTCTATCTTTAAAGGGGTTGTCCAGGTGGAAAAGAAATCTTCAGAAATGGTTTAGAGTGCTATAAAAAATAAATAAAAGAAGGGATACTCACCCCCACAATCCCCAGCCACTCATTCGGATCCCTGTTAGTCTCTGTTTCTTGGTTCCAACTCAATACACAGGAAATGTCATGAAATGTCTGCTCATCCAATCACTGGCTAAGGTAGGTCATGACAACGGCCTGTGATTAGCTGAGCAGACATCTCTAGGCATTTCTTGTGTGTCGAGCTGGTACCAGGAAGAAGAGACCAACAGGGACCCAGTGAACACTGAAATGGGAGCCTCTTCTTGGTGTGATATCATAGACCCCTTTTAGTAAGTAATTAGGATAGGAAAGGTACTTTTAGAGCAATTACTGAGCGGTCATGTTTCTTTCAGCTTTGTACATGTGGTCATTGTGGAGTAAATTATAAATAGCCAGACCTGACTTGGCCATTCCATAACATTATCATGAATGCCTATTTCAGCGTAGTTCTGGCTTTATACTTAGGGTACAGTGGAAGGTGCTGAGGATAAATGTGGCCAATCAGTAGGAAGGTTTCTTTATGAGCTCTTTTGTGTTGATCAGTGTCAAGAAATCACAATAAATTCACTATCATTCAATAAAATAATCCTAATTTAAAAACCATATAAGGGTGACATACCTTACTGATAACTGCCACCACATCCCCCTTCTTCAGGGCTAGCTCATCAGGCAGAGTGGGGACATAGTCAAACATAACCCTGGCAAATTCACTGATAGGAACTGGCCCAGAGGATGAATCTGTAGAAGAAGCAAATTACAACCATGATTCTATCAATTCCCAAAAATGTATGTTGCATTCCACAGGGAATGTCTCTTGTGTTTTATATTTGATTCATTAATTAGTTGTAAGTCTGTACTTACAACTTGCAGGTTTTTTGTTTCTGCTATATCTTGTTTATAAAAACTTTCCTGGAGCAGAAATATTATAGACACCCACATTTTTCCTGTTTTGTCTGTATAGATAGTACAATGGGGTTTGTGTGCTTATTACTCACGGAGTTGGTAATACTAATTACTATCAAGGGATACTCTGTAATTATCTTTTCTATCTACCCTCCATCCAGGGTATTTTCTATCATTCAGGGCTTCCTAGGGTCAAATAGGGTAGTTACGAGGATGGGGAAATCCCACCATTAGGGATTGCCCCTGGGCTGAGGCCTAGTTAGGGCATGTACAGGAAAAGTTTTTTCTTTCTTCTCCCTGGCACTTACATAATTGCCCCAGGCCTCCTAGTCCTGCCACTATTACTGCCTTAGGTTTTGCCTTTTTCTAAGCTATTTACACATTCCATCACTGGGATTATCCAGTGAATGACACACGCTCAGTGGTAGTTGGGCCACATCTTTGCCCATGTATATTTAATATCATTCGCCTAGGTACATTGGGCGATTTTAATTTAATCTTTATTAAAAGTTAAGTTTTAAGGGTCCTAAAATAATTTATTTTGATGTTTCTGAACTTTCTCTAGAAGGACATCAAAGCTATCCCTATTGTTAGCTATATTTAATGATTTGTATTCTCTTATCAACAAAACTAGGGACCATCAATACAAGATTTGTCCATTTGGCCTCCAGGAGGTGAAGCGAACAGGCAGTTTGACCTGCATAGTAAGTGCTGAAATGTAGGGTAGACTAATTTTAAATGCTATGCTGGCAGATTTATGCCCAGATAATTTTTTTACAGTACTTAAAAGTGTATGCTCAGCTGCTATGCTTATCACAAAAACCAGGAAACAAGGAAACCACAAATAAAGTTCAACTTTTTTTTGTAATGGAATTGCAGACAGATATAAGCATATTGGCACACATTTGTATATGTTATCCTTTTTGACCAAAAATGAATCTCTTAATCAGATGCCAGCTGTATACAACGGCATACCCTTTTTGATGGATCCTTCAAATAGATAATTTAAAAAGTATACAGATGGTATACATATACATGTTTTTTCTTGCTGTATATACAGTGGATATAAAAAGTCTACACACCCCTGTCAGGTTTCTGTGATGTAAAAAAATTAGACAAAGATAAATAATTTCAAAACTTTTTCCACCTTTAATGTGACCTATAAACTCTACCACTTAATTGAAAAACAAACTGAGATATTTTAGGTGGAGGGAAGAAAACAAAAAAAATATATAAATAATGTGCTTTGGGGCTGTTTTTCTTCAGCTGGAACTGGGGCCTTGGTTAAGCTAGAGGGAATTATGAACAGTTCCAAATACCAGTCAATATTGGCACAAAACCTTCAGGCTTCTGCTAGAAAGCTGAACATGAAGAGGAACTTCATCTTTCAGCATGACAATGATCCAAAGCATACATCCAAATCAACAAAGGAATGGCTTCACCAGAAGAAGATTCAAGTTTTGGAATGGCCCAGCCAGAGCCCAGACCTGAATCTGATTGAAAATCTGTGGGGTGATCTGAAGAGGGCTGTGCACAGGAGATGCACTCGCAATCTGACAGATTTGGAGTGTTTTTGCAAAGAAGAGTGGGCAAATCATCCAAGTCAAAATGTGCCATGCTGATAGACTCATTCCCAAAAAGACTGAGGGCTGTAATAAAATCAAAAGGTGCTTCAACCAAGCATTAGTTTAACCTCTTGGAGACACAGGGTGTACAGGTACGCCCTGATGTCCCGGTACTTAAGGACACAGGGCATACAGGTACGCCCTGTGTATTTCCGGCGGGCAGTGATCGGAATAGAGTGCCTGCTGAAATCATTAAGCAGGCACTCTGTGACAATGCTGAAGGGTGTCATGCGACCCCCCCCCCCCCACGTATCGGCAATAGCTGCAAACCGCAGGTCAATTGAGACCTGCGATTTGCATCATTTACGGGTCATTCCGGCGGGGATCGGCGTTGCCATCGGGTCCCCGTGCTGCTGTAATGGGGACCCTATGGCATGGAAGGCAGCGCGATGCCTTCCTTAGGCATCGGGGCTGCCCTCCGGTGAAGAGCCTGTGAGATCCAGCCCCCTAGATCTCACTGGCAGTAGGCTGTATGAGTAATACACACTGTATTACTCATACAGCCAATGTATTCCAATGCAGAAGTATTGGAATGCATTGTAAAGGGGATCGGACCCCCAAAAATTGAAGTCCCCCTCAAATGAACACCGGAAAAAAACTAAACAAACTGTGCTAATTAAACCATTTTTTTGTCACCTTACATCACTAAAAGTACAACAGCAAGCGATCAAAAAGGCGTATGCCTACCAAAATAGTACCAATCTAACCATCACCTAATCCCGCAAAAAATGAGCCCCTACCTCAGACAAACGCCCAAAAAATAAAAAAAAATATGGCTCAGAATATAGAGCCATGTTTTAAAAAAGCTGTTATTGTGTAAAACTTAAGTAAATAAAAAAAACACATATTAGCTATCGCCGCGTCCATAAGAACCTGCCCTATAAAAATATCACATGACCTAACACCTCAGATGAACACCGTAAAAAAAAATAACGGTGTTAAAAAAGCGTGTAATAGCAAGCGATCTAAAAGTCATATGCACCCTAAAATAGTGCCAATCAAACCATCATCTCATCCCGCAAAAAATTAGACCCTACCTAAGATAATCGCCCAAAAACTGAAAAAACTATGACTCTCAGAATATGGAGACACTAAAACATGATTTTCTTTGTTTAAAAAATGAAATCATTGTGTAAAACTTACATAAATAAAAAAAAGCAGACATATTAGGTATCGCCGCATCTGTAATAACCTGCTCTATAAAAATATCTCAAGACCTAACCCCTCAGATGAATACCGTAAAAAAACAACGGTGTAAACAAAGCTATTTTTTGTCACCTTACATCACAAAAAGTGTAATAGCAAGCGATCAAAAAGTCATGCGCACCCCAAAATAGTGCTAATCAAACCGTCATCTAATCCCGAAAAAAATTAGCCCCTACACAAGACAGTTTCTCAAAATAAATAAAACTATGGCTTTTAGACAGGGGCGTACATAGAAATCATTGGGCCCCATAGCCAAGAATCTGAATTGGGCCCCTTAACCCCGCCCACTACCATGGCCCATCCTACCTCCTGCCCTGGCTCCTCCCCTGCCACACCCCCATTTGCCAATAAAGAAATGTATACATGACCTACTGAGGACTCCAGCATAACGCAAACCGGACGGATCCGTTATGCAGGCCCTAGACTTCTATTATGACAGAATGAATAATGGAATGCCTATAAAGCTGCCTATAAAGGCATTCAGTTATGCATTCCGTCATGGAATTGCATTCTGGTCCATGGTAACGGAATCCATAATGCAATTCACTATTCACCACCAAACGAAGCATGAACGAATTTTAAAATATGAAATTTGCTCATCTCTAATTATGAACAGACTGGGGACGACTAATGCTGGCGGTTTTATTTGTGTTTTTGAGGTGACAGGTTCCCTTTAACAGCAGAGTTCATGGGGGGGCGAGGGGGTTGGCACATTCCTGAGTCCTCTATGAGCCTACAGTACCGCCCACCCCCACAGGAACTCTGCTTGCTGCTGCCCTCAGAAAGTCCTATACATGAAGTTCTGGAACTGGAACGTTTTATACAGTCTCTATTAGCACTAGCGTAATTAGAAATGACTGGGCCCCACAGGAAATTTTTGAATTGCCCCCCTCCCAGCTGTCCGGCACCTCTGACCAGCAAAGACACTTGACTTCCCTAATACAGTCCAATTATCGTCCAATAGACAAGTCATGGAAATATAGAAAGTATACTGTACTAACCAGAAGACCTTTATTCTTACCTTTACTGTCAAAATATCATACTACAGTATACATATATTTCCATGACTTGTCTTTTGTACGATAATTAGAATTTGGACTGTATTAGGGAAGAAGTCAAGTGTCTCTGCCGGTCAGAGGTGCCAAACAGCTGGGGGGGGCCCGTTCAAAAATTTCCTGTGGGGCCCACTGCCCAGTCATTTCTAGTTACGCCAGTGCTAAGAGAGACTGTTATTAGTACAGACTGTTATTAGTACAGACATTTTTTTCATTAATGATCCCGGTTGTAAAGATAGTCCTACTGTGTGGACGGGCTGGCAGTGGCACAGGTCCGGACTGGCTGTAAGATGATGGTTTTGGGTGGCACTGGCGTCTGTCGCGGCCGGCGGGCGGGCAGCACAACTCACTCTAAAGTTCTTCCATGCTGCCTGCACTGGCTGCCTGCACTGGCTGGGCCAATCAGCAGCAGGATCTTAACACACTGCTAATGCTGATTGGCCCAGTATGTGAAGCAGTGCTGGCGCAGCAGACGCACGAGCCGAGGGAGTGCGGCTGGGTCCTAGGGAGCGCACAGTCAATGAGAAGTCAGACGGGGGGGGGCGTGTATTATCGGCGGCGCTGGGAGCCAATTATAAGTGTGCAGACCGCCTCTGAGCCTGCAGTGAGCGCAGTTGCAGGGGGTGGGGCCTTTCGAGCGCTCCGGGCCCCCCGGTTCCGCAGGCCCCATAGCAGTGGCGTACCCTGCCTCTATTGGCGTACCCTGCCACTGCTTTTAGAATGTGGAGACACTAATGAATCAAACCAAAAAATGCTTTGTTATGTAGTCATATTTGGTATTGTCGTGTCCATGACAACCTGCTCTATAAAAATACCACATGAGCTAACCTGTCCCTCTCCCGATTATTGAGGTTCCATTCGAGCGGATCGCTATGGATCTCATAGGCCCAGTACCGAAGTCAGCTAGAGGGCACCAGCACATCCTGGTCATCCTCGACTACGCCACGAGGTACCCGGAGGCGGTGCCACTGCGTCACACGTCAGCTAAACTCATAGCTAAGGAGTTGATGGAAATGTTTTCTAGAGTGGGTCTAAGGAGGTTCTAACTGAACAAGGGACCCCATTTATGTCCAAGGTCATGAGAGAACTCTGTAAGTTGCTCCACATAAAACAATTACGGACATCCGTGTATCATCCGCAAATGGATGGCCTGGTAGAGAGGTTTAACCAGACGCTAAAAAATATGTTGAAAAGAGCGGTGTCTAAGGATGGGAGGGACTGGGACCTTCTTCTGCCCTATCTCATGTTCGCAGTGCGAGAAGTGCCCCAGGCCTCTACCGGGTTCTTGCCCTTCGAACTGCTATACGGCAGACACCCTCGTGGTTTATTGGATGTCGCCAAAGAGGCGTGGGAACAACAAACCACACCGCACAAAAAGTGTTGTTGAGTACGTTACCCAGATGCAGGGACGGATGGAAACAGTGTTACCTCTGGTTAGGGAGCATATGGAGGCAGCACAGTGAGCCCAGAGTAGGGTCTATAATTGGCAGGCTGAGGTCCGAAAATTTTACCCGGGTGATCGGGTGTTGGTTCTGGTACCAACTGTAGACAGTATGTTCCTAGCTAGGTGGCAGGGGCCCTACGAAGTACTTGAAAAAATTGGAGAGGTAGATTACAAAGTACACCAGCCAGGAAGGCGAAAGCCGCAGCAGGTGTACCATGTGAATCTGTTCAAGCCGTGGAAGGAAAGGGAAACCTGTACGGAAGACAGCCCGCGACCAGGGTTTCTAGGGGAAGCGGTTTCGGCCCCTCGGTCTGAAGCAGGGGAAGCGGCTGCCACCGTGAAAATTGCTGACAGCCTCTCCTCTAAACAGGCTCAGGAAGCCAGGGAGTTCATTAGTCGGAACACGGATGTGTTCTCAGACCTCCCTGGACACACGTCCGTAATCCGGCATGACATTATCACTGAGCCTCAGGCGAAAGTCCGGTTAAAACCGTACCTGGTACCCGAGGCTCAGCGACAAGCTATCACAGAGGAAGTGCAGCTAATGCTCCAGCTGGGTGTCATTGAAGAGTCAAAAAGTGAGTGGGCCAGTCTGATAGTATTAATACCCAAGCCAGACGGGACATTGCGGTTCTGTAATGACTTCCGCAAACTTAACGAGGTGTCCAAGTTTGACGCGTATCCCATGCCCCGAGTGGATGAGCTTATTGAAAAGTTGGGCCAAGCCCGGTATTTTTCTGTGTTGAACCTCACCAAAGGGTACTTGCAGGTACCCTTGACGGAGGCTGCCAAAGAAAAAACGGCTTTCGTCACGCCAGAGGGGCTGTATCAGTACAAGGTATTACCCTTTGGTCTACATGGCGCTCCCGCCACGTTTCAAAGGTTAATGGATATTGTACTCCGTCCACATAGTCGATACGCTTCGGCGTACCTGGACAATATCGTTGTCCATAGCACCGACTGGGAAAGTCACTTACCTAAAGTACAGGCTGTAGTGGACTCCCTTAGGAAGGCTGGCTTAACCGCTAACCCAAAAAAGTGCTCGATAGGGTTAGAAGAGACCAAGTACCTGGGGTATGTCATTGGGTGCGGAATGATCAAACCTCAGGTGAACAAAATTGAGGCAATTAGGAATTGGCCCCAACCTGTCACTACTCGGCAAGTAAAGTCGTTCCTGGGTATGGTGGGGTACTATATGAGGTTTGTCCCCAATTCTGCTACAGTCGCCGCACCATTGACAGGCCTTTTGAAGGGACACAAGTCAGTGACAGTCCACTGGAATGAGCAGGCGGAAAAGGCAGGAGTATCGTACAGGCGCAGGCACTCATCAATACTGCGCCTGCGCAGGATTTTGGAGGCCAAGAGAGGAGGAAGCAAGGACAGTGCAGTGAATAAATTAAATGACGTAGTGGAGGGGGCGGCGCCGTTCGGCAAGGATCTAGGAGTACATTTATTTCTTAGGAGGCGTGCAGGGGTTGGAAGAAAGGCGGGCTGGGCACTGCAGGGGGGCGTTACTGGGCACTAGAGCAGAGTAATAACGCCCCTCTGGGCACCTTGAGACTTAATTTGCATATCAGAAAAATCGCTTTTTCATCTGAATGAAAAGTTGAATAAAAGAAAGAGGACACATGCAGGAATGAAGGTACTTTATTGCACATTGCTATGTTAACAGTATTATAGGCTCAAAATAGGTGACAGATTCCCTTTAAGAGGAAGAAAGTGCAAGTCTGGATTATTATTGACTTTGCAGATGCAAGGACTAGGAAATAATATGGGTGAACTATTAGATTACTGACAGAAAAATTGTATACATTCAGACTGGGCTACCTAATGAATGTAATGAAACTAGTCCATGTATTAAAATGACACATAAAGATCAGGAAATACGCCCAAATGTATGCATCATTGCAGGCTGAGCTCTACAAAACATTGTGCTTGTTAAATGACATGGGTGATGCCTCCTTATCATTGAGTAGCTTCAGCGACCACATCTGAACAGGTCTGATCTTGTTAAGAAGCGTGATTGTAAAATTACAGCAGTCCTTCCCAAGCCAGGCCCTACTACAAGCCAAGCACTTCCCTATGAAAACCTGGCAGAAGCAAACACATAAGAGAAAACTGGTCTCACTACATGCTGCTGTATGAAGGTTAGGATGGGAAAAAAAATGTGTCAGAGTGGGGTTCCTTAGGCCCACCATCATTAATAAGGACTAAAGGCACTTTTACATGGGCTGACTCAGAAGACAAATGTTGGGAAAGAACCATATTTCCTTCTTATCATAGGAGGTAAAAAGTGCAGCAATCATCTCCTCTGTAAGGAGAGCAGCGATGGCTACTGTGATCGCTGGTCCCAATAGAGAAGCATTGCCTTTGGGCAGTAGATCCCTGTTTTATCAGCACGATCTGGTGCCCAGAAACAATGATTTAGCTGACTGCATTAACTTTGCTTTCACTTGCTGAATGATCATTTGTGCATTCATAGTGTGATTGGTAGCACCTTATCAATTATCAGCAGAGAGTGGTCCTAGGAATATTTTTTTTACAATAATAAGTCTGTGTTTTACAGTTTGTGTGTGAATTCTATTTAACCCTTTCAGTATCAGGACACTTTTCCCCTTAAATCCCAGGCCGATTTTTGCAAATCTGACATGTGTCACTTTATGCGGTAATAACTTTGGAACGCTATTACTTATCCAAGCCATTCAGCGACAGTTTTCTCGTGACACATTGTACTTCATGACAGTGGAAAATTTGATATATTTCACCTTTATTTTTAAAATAATCCAAAATGTACCAAAAATTTGGAAAAATTCTAAATTTTCTAAATTTCTCTAGTTTTAAGATAGATAGTAATACCTCATAAAATGGTCATCAATCAACATTCTCCATATGTCTTCTTTATGTTGGCATAATTTTGTAAATGTCATTTTAATTTTTTAGGGGGCGTTAGAAGGCTTAGAAGTTTAGAAGCTATTTTTCAAATTTTCAACAAAAATTCCAAAATCATTTTTTTAAGCACCAATTCAGTTATAAAGTGATTTTGAGGGGCTTACGTAATGGAAACCACCCATAAATGACCCCATTTTAGAAACTACACCCCTCAAATTATTCAAAACTGATGTTACAAAGGTTGTTAACACTTGAGGTGTTCCACATGAATTAAAGGAAAATGAAGGTGAAATTTAGAAATTTCACTTTTTTGGTAGATTTTTTTCTTGCAACACAGCAAGGGTTAGCAGCAAAATAAACATCAGTATATATTACTCTGATTCTGCAGTTTACACAAATACCCCATATGTGGCGGTAAACTGCTCTATGGGCACGTTGCAGTGGTCAGAAGGAAAGGAGCACCATATGGATTTTGGAGGCAGATTTCGCTAGAATGGTTTTTAGGCACCATTTTGTATTTGAAGAGACCCTGACGTATCCCTACAGTGACACCATTTTGGAAACTACACCCCTTAAAGAATATATTAAGGGGGGTACTGACCACTTTGACCCCTAAGCATTTTACGGAATTTGGAAAAACTTGGCTGTAAAAATAAAAAGTTTTGTTTCTTGCAATAAAATGTTGCTTTAGCCCCTAATTTTTCATTTTCACAAGGGGTAACAGAAGAAAAAGCACCCTGTAATTTGTTACCCATTTTCTCCTGAATACGGCAACACCCCATGTGTGGTGGTAAACTGCTGTGGGTGCACATGACAGTACTCAGAACGGAAGGAGTGCCGTAATGGCTTTTGCAGTGCAGATTTTGATGGATAGGTTTATGGCTGCCATTGGTTTTTATTTTTTAAGTGATTGTCTTATATGACTTTTTGATCGCTTGGTATTAAACTTTTTGTGAGGCAAGGTGAAAATAATTTGGGCATAGTTTTAAAAAAAAAGAAATTTACAGCTTTCACCTGAGGGGTATATAATGTGATATTTTTATAGAGCAGGTTGTCACGGATGCAGCGATACCTAATATGTCTATCATTTTTATTTTGTTAGGTTTTACACAGTGAAATCATTTTTGAACAGAATAAAATCTTGTTTTTGTGTTGCCATTTTTATTTATTTTTTGGGTGATTGTCTTAGGTAGGGGCTCATTTTTTGCAGGATGAGATGACGGTTTGATTTGTATAACTTTGGGGCACATAAGACTTGGTATTACACTTTTTGTGAGGCAAGGTGACCAGAAAATGGCTTTTTTGACACTGTTTTTATTTCTAGAATTTTTTTACAGCATTCACCTGACAGGGTGGTTCAAGTGATATTTTTATAGAGCCGGACGATACGGACGCGGCGATACCTAATATGTCTACTTTTCTTTTCTTCCCTATTTCTAAAAAAAAATTACAATTATTTTATTTGGGAAAAGGACGCTTTTTTTTTAACTTGAAAAGTTACATTTTTTGGTAAAACTTTATTTTTTTAACTTTTTTCATTTTTTGTCCCACTCTGGGACTTCAACTTTGGGGGTCTGATCCCCTTTACAATGCATTACAATACTTCTGTATTCTAATGCATTGGATCACTGTAATACACTTACAGCTTCCTGCCTGTGAGATCCAGGGGGCTGGATCTCACAGGCTCTCACGGAAGGCTGCCACGATGCCTAAGGAAAGCATCGGGCTGCCTTCCCTGCCATCGGGTCCCCATTCACAGCAGCGCAGGGACCCGATGGACACCCCGCATGTGCCGCGGTCAGCGAGGCAGTGCAAGGGTTAATGCGCCACCATCAGTGTTTTCATCGATGTCGGCGCATACAGCAGTGGTCCAGCTATCAGTGACTGCCAGACCCCTGCAGCTGATCGGGCCCGATCTCAGCGCTAGTATCCTACGGGTTAAAAGCAGTGTATTATAGAAAGAGGTATTCTCAGCTATTATACCAAATTGCAGAACAGATTACTAAGCCAAAAGCTCACCACGGCCTGAGTGATATTACAATATTCTGAAGAATTTAAAGGCAACCTGTTATCATGAAAATGCAATGTTCAAATGCAAAGCTACAGGCACCATGAGCAGGAGGAGCTGAGTAGATTGATATATAGTTTTATGGGAAAAGATTCAGTATAACTTGTATTTTATTCATTTAAACTACTGCTCATTCTGGACTTTGAAGTCAGGGAAGTGGCCCTATCAGTGATTGGCAGCCTTCCTCTATGACTGTGTATACACATAGCTGTCAATCACTTATAGGACTGCCTCATTGACTTCAAAGTCCAGAATGAACAGGAATTTAAATGAATGAAATACAAGTTTTACTGAATATTTTTCCATAAAACTATATATTAATCTGCTCAGCTCCTACTGCTCTATAACATGCTGCCTGCAGCTCAGACATCTGTAACGGTCGCGTACACACACACACAGGGGGAAGGGAAGTGACCACTGCGCTCCACCCTTACCCCTGGCCCTGCCTACTTGCCTCGCGAGTCCTAATGACAGGGGACAACTGGACGGCAATCCCTAACTTGGAGTAAGTGCAGGGATGACAGACAGACAAACAACAGGACGTGAACGGACCGAGTCAATACCAGGAAAGCTGCAAAGTACAAATGGAGCAAGCAGAGAATTGTCAGGAGAAGCCGGGGTCATAAACACCAGGAGAGCAGAGAAGCACAAGAGGAGTCCTAAGAGAGTAGTCAGGCGGGAGCCGAGGTCACAATACCAGAACGGAAGCGCAGTACAAGAGGAGCAGGCAAAAGGATGGTCAGGAACAGGATCAGGTAAGTATTCAGCAGTCCAACAAATAGCCAGGAACCTAGAAATTAACAGGCAACCTGTAGCCAGCAGGCTGCCTGTATTTATAGTGGGGAGTGAGGGTCATGTGACGTGGCCAGCGTCACATGACCGACAGACCAACCAGTCGAGCACCGAGTGATCAGCTCGGCGCTCAAGGCAGACTAGGAGCAGGGAGCCACCCAGCTAGTAAAGCCGCCCTGGGAATGAGGTCAAACACAGAACCTCATTCCAAAAGCTAAGCAACAGTTCTGCGGGCAATGGGGGACCGAGTGCACCTTCGGAACCCCGTGACAACATCATTGTCAATGTGACACATTCCCTTTAATAACTAAGTTTTGACAACTGACATCTCAACTCTGAAGGCCAACAATGGTCAATATGACCATGGCACCTACTAGTGTAAAAAAAGGAAGGCAGACTACCTTCATCAACCTATTTATAACACCCAAAGCATACAATGCATTTTTGAATAAAAGTGTAAATAAGCAGAAAAAGAATCTTGTTAGGCAAAAAAAAGAGATTAGATAAAAAGTCCATAAAAGCTAAATTTATTAAATAAATTGAAAAAATGACAGAATTGATATTTTATTCAGTCTTAAAATTGTTGCATTAAAATCACTTTAAAATAGTGACATGGAAAAATCCAACTTTTTAAAGTTTTTAGTTGTTGTTGGGACGTGGTGAGGTGAAAATAAAAGAAACCTTTACACCATAATTGTGCTTAATGGGTTAATGTAAGAAAAGTCAGTTTCAGAGCTAGGGCCTTGTGAACACTAAGATACATGGGCTTTGGCAGGCACATTACATTCTTTAGGTTACTTTCACACTAGCGTTTTTGTTGGATCCGGCAGGGCTCAGCAAAAACACTTCCGTTACTGATAATGCAACCATCTGCGTCCGTTATGAACAATCCGGTTGTATTATCTTTAACATTGCCAAGACGGATCCGTCATGAACTCTATTGACAGTCAATGGATCCGTTTTCTATTGTGTCAGAGAAAACTGATTCGTCCCCATTGAATTGCATTGTGGGTCATGATGGATCTGTTTTGCTCTGCATCCCAGGACGGAAAGCAAACTGCGGTTTGCTCTCCGGTATGAGAACGGAACGTAATGAATTTTTGAGCATGCCGTTCTGTCCAGTTGTTTTGTCCCCATTGACAATGAATGGGGACAAAACGGAAGCGTTTTTTTCCGGTATTGAGACCCTATGACGGATCTCAATACCTGAAAATAGAAACGCTAGTGTGAAAGTAGCCTTAGTTCCTCAGTTATAATGCTGAGATTGTCAAAATAAATGCCATAGGGGCATGGAGAGCTTATGAGCTCCAGGATCCCTCATTGTAGTACCTGGTGATGGTCCATACTCATGGACCTCCACAGGTCCATACTTAAAAAGGATAACTGCAACGTTTGGAAAGTTAAGAATAAACTGTGTTTAGTAGAAAACCACCAATCTGCCTTCTCTATACAGTATGTGCTCTTTTTCTGACATAAAAAATCTTTAACATAAAATTTGAACAGCGTTTTAAACAAAAATATACCGTAAATATTCTAATTAGGTGCACTGTTCACAAAATATTTCCTTTATTTTAATGTTTTACCTTTTATATTTTTCACTGCAACCTTATCATTCTGCTTCATCTGAAATAAAGAAAACATATACAAAATTAATAGATGGACAGACAGAGAGATGGCTCATACCATATTTATGGAACACATAAGGAAAAAAAGATGACACCCCACCTTACACTGATCAGCTGTAACATTAAAACCATCTGTCTAATAATGTCTAGATCCTCCTGTGTCCTCAAACAGCAATGACCCATCAAGGTATGGGCTCCACAAGACCTCTTTAGGAGCTCTGTGGCATCTAGCAGCAAGATGTTAGCAGCATATCCTTTAAGCCCTTAAAGGGGTTGTGCCAGCAGCAGTCGGCTATCTCCAAGCGTTCCATAGAGAATGAGTGGAGCAGCAGGGCGCATGATCGGGCTGTTGCTCAATAAGAATGGGGAAACAGGACCCCCATTCTCGGGATTGGCTGGGTTCCCAACGTTTGGACCCCTGCGATCAGCTAGTTATCCCCTATTCTGTGCTTAGGGACTAACTTATAGACTTGGCAAACTCATTTTAGTCCTGTAAATTGAGAGTTGGTGCCTCCGTAGGTCGGACTTGCTTTTTTAGAACACTCCACATATGATCAGATTGAGATCTAGGAAATTTGTTGGTCAAATCATCACCTTGAATGCTGTGTTATGCTCTTCAAACCATTTGTGAACAATTTTTGTGGTCTGACAGAATGCCTTTTCCTGCTAAAAAGTCACTGGGGGATTACCATAGTGCATCAAGGAGCCTCAGTCACCCATGAGCAGGTCACTGTTTTTGCAGCTTCCAAAACATCAACATCAAGAACTGACTGTTCACTTGCTGCCTAATATATCCCCCCTATGACAGGCGATATTGTCACATGACAATCATCTATGTTATTCCCTTCAGTGGTTTTAATATTATGGCTGATCCGTGTATATTGTATTCTGTCTACTCTTCAGTATAGTAAACTTCAGTAACAATCATCAGCGTCTTACCGTGCTGTCTTCCGTAGGGGCAAAGCTTATGTCCAACACTTTTGGTCTTTGCTTATTATTTTTCTTCAAAATGACTGCATTATCTGCATAAGAAGAAAGCAAACCTAATAAATTGTGAGGTATGAAAATAAATGTTTGAGAGCATTAAAGGGGTTGCTGGGTTTAATAAAGCTGCTTTAAAATATCTTACTGCAGAACTCAGAATTAATAGAGCGGAGTACCTGATACCTCTACATCAGTTTGACAGAGCACAAAGCAGCCAAAAAAGGATTATTTTTCGATGGAGGACCCAGCACACCCGAACATTACATGGATTTTAGTGGGCAACATGTAATGTTTAATTTGCCTTTGGTGGGATTGGAATTAACCCTTCCTGATTTTCCATTTTTTTACTTCCTGCCTTCCCAAGGCCATAATTTTTTTATTTTTCCCATTAACAAGTCTGGGGGCTTTATTTTTTGCAGAACAATTTGTATTTTCTAATGTCACCATTTAATATTGCATACAGTGTACTGAGAAGTTGGAAAAAATTTTTCAATTGGGTGGAATTGGAAAAAACATGCAATTCCACCACAGTTTTATGGGTTTTGTTTTTAAGACGTTCCCTATACGGTAAAACGGACATACTACCTTCATTCTCTACTTCAGTATGATTACAGCAATACCATGTTTTTATAGTTTTTCTTGTGTTTTAATACTTAACAAAACAAAAAAATTTGGAAACAATGTATTTTTTCTTTGCATCATCATATTCTGACCCCCATACTTTTTTTTATATTTACATGTATGAAGCTGCATGAGGGTTCATTTATGTGGGGGGAATCTGTAGTTGTTAGTGATCAATTGATCACTTTTAATTCAAATATTTTCTTCCAAATAGATTTTTTTCTATAACTGCGTTCACCATGCAAGATAAATACATTTATTTTTTAATACTTTGGCCATTGTGGGACATATATCATTGAAAAAAAAATAATTTTAACTTTTTTTTTTAACTTTGCCTAAGGGACATTCAGATGCAGTCGTCAGATTGCTTGTTTCATAGAATTAAATAAATTACCATTGCATCATATGTGAGATTCATAGGAACATAACTGTGGCAGGCCTCTGAGCATTCAGAGGGTCCGAGGCTGCTACAGCAGCTGAACAGCTCCGCAATTTTCAGTGAAAGCCCTCTCAGATGCTGTGAGCACAATTGATCACAGTATCTGAGGGATTAAATGTCCATGATCAGCGTTATCGCCAATCACAGACATTGCATTTGGGTGTCTGCTATGTAAGATGGCAGGCACCAAGCATCTATGATGCCCGCTCAGCTTCTGAGTGGGCACCATGTTTAAAGACCCAACCTCCACCATACATGAAAAGCGGAGGTCGGGAAGGGGTTAAAGACCCGATACCCACCGTATATCTACAGTGAGTGCCGGTAAAGGGTTAAATAGGTTCCGCTTAGATTATATTCGATCTCTGGCGATCCCACTTGTGGAACAACCTCTAATTATCCTATTTTCAAGGGATCCTTCTAACAAAAGGTATTGTGCAAAATGGACAATTATATGATTGTAAAATTCAGTAAGGAAGTTTTGCCTAAAGCTATATAATTCAGATTTACTCTTCAAAATACTCCAGAATTCTGGTACAATTTGCCACTAAAAATGGTGCACATGCCTTGCAACACTTTTTTTTTTAAAGTGCACCAAAATTTATAGCTAAACTTTATCAAAATGTACTGCAAATGTGATTAATTTTACTAATGTACTTTAATTTTTGTTCTTCTCATAGTGAAATAGGCACCTGAAATTCAGTTTAAGTTTACACAGCCTTACTTTTAGAAAGTATTAGTAACTATGGATCAGTGTGTATTCAATGAGCCAGAGACATTTTAGATTATTTGAACTGTCTGGTTTTCAAATTTTCCCCGTCAGACATACCTGGAGGAGGCTCAAAAGTTTCTTGCACAAAGTTGGATGGAAAAGCTCCAACCAAATCTCCCTTCTTGCCCAGCCACCAGCCATCTTCAATCTGAAAAAATACAGAAGAAACTGCATGATGCTTATCTCAAGGGTGATTTACAGTTCAATACATGAGCACCATAGAAGCTAGAGTTAGTATTACAAGTGCGCATCCATCATTCATGGATATTGAAAGAAAACAATTAACACACATTTCAGCATTAGGATTTGTATGCAGTCATCAGTCTGAGGCAAATGAATGACCCTCAATTATTGTTATTGCATATTTAAAGAACCACTCCGATGGTTATTTTCAGACATGCATTTTAAATAGACATTAAACCTTCTTTACTAATAAAGTAATATTTTTAAATGCTTCGTTATACAGAAATTCACATCTTCATTTTTATTTACTGCATCATGTGACTTAGGACTAACCATTCTGTCCTTATACTTATGTCTTCCAGTTTCTGCCCTTCCTGTGCAGATAGAAACTACAAGCAGATACTGAACGAAGATTGTCATCTGCTGTATCTCCACCCTCTCTTCATTCCTCCCACTCCAGCCCCCACATAGAATGCTTAAAATTACTAAGCTAAGGTCATATGACCAAATCAAGTCACATACCATAGTCATATATACCATAAATGATGATTATGCAGGATGAAATGTACAGCAAGCAGAGTTATTATGCAGGATGAGATGTGCAGCAATCAGAGTTGCTAAAAGATGCACATACCATATGTGATAATTATGCAGGATGAGATTTACAGAAAGCAGAGTTATTATGCAGGATTAGATGTATAGCAATCAGGGTTACTAAAAGATGCATATACCTGTATTAAAAGAAGAGAGATAGCTGTTAGATCCATGCCATGTTTAACTGCCTGGCACCTGTCGAACAACGACACTTTGTGGACGAAAAACGTGCCACCCCACACAAACATAGGTTACACTTAGCAGATAAATGAAACAACCAGCAAATGCATATGTCTATGTGAGATATTCTATACGCCCCTTTATATAAGGAAATTAAACATAATAATTTAATCAAATAAAAATGAGAATACAGACTGTCAGGGGTGGAAAGAACATGATGGAGGAAACGTCCACCCACATTTACACTCTCCTCCTGAGGAAAGCAGTATTCTGGGACTTGTAGGCAAGACTGCAGCAACATGGGAAGGAAAATTGAAAGAGAAGTCGCCATTTATAATGACTATAGTAGAGTGAAAAGGCAGATAAAGATGGCGGACCAGCACAGGAAAACCTGAAAGGAGACTTGTAGACGAGATGAAGCAACAGAACTGTTTTGACATACTTTAGGTTTTGAGAAGAAAAAAAAACTATGGGAGTGTTTCTTTAAGCCTAAGAGTTTCTTGCTCTATCTATATGTATACACGTATGTGACAAATCTGGCCATACACATTAAAGGACATCATAACCTGCCAATTTTGGTGGATCATATAAAAATCTAATATGTATGTGAGATTTTTGACTTTGCCCTGAAGGCAGATGAGGAGTGAAGGAAGAGTCAGGTATGTCAGAATTGAATATAACTGATTATTTCTTAATGCAAGAGATAATACCCCTCTGCGAGCAAATTATTCTACTTCACCAGTTAAAAAAACATGCATGCTCCACCAAGTTAGGGTACATGTTTATAGTGGTGTCAGGAGTAACAGCTACTGTGTATGGCCAGTTCTGGTTAAAAGATCTACTCATTCTAACCAACTGTATAGCAGAGGGCCATACGTACAGTCAGACATCTTACATATTGACCAATATCTAATGCAAAATAACTAGAGTTGAGCGAACACCTGGATGTCCGGGTTCGAGAAGTTCGGCCGAACTTCCCGGAAATGTTCGGGTTCGGGATCCGAACCCGATCCGAACTTCGTCCCGAACCCGAACCCCATTGAAGTCAATGGGGACCCGAACTTTTGGGCCCTAAAAAGGCTGTAAAACAGCCCAGGAAAGAGCTAGAGGGCTGCAAAAGGCAGCAACATGTAGGTAAATCCCCTGCAAACAAATGTGGATAGGGAAATGAATTAAAATAAAAATTAAAAAAATAAAAATGAACCAATATCAATTGGACAGAGGTCCCATAGCAGAGAATCTGGCTTCACGTCAGCAGAGAATCAGTCTCTTCATGCCATAGCAAAGAATCTGGCTTCATGTCAGCAGAGAATCAGTCTCTTCATGCCATAGCAGAGAATCTGGCTTCATG